>NW_027454144.1:55000-99293 GCF_040206685.1 Ascaphus truei | reverse complement strand
TGTGTGTGTGTGTGTGTATAGAGCTGCTGTGTTGTGTGTGTGTGTGTGTGTGTGTGTGTGTGTGTGTGTATAGAGCTGCTGTGTTGTGTGTGTGTGTGTGTGTGTGTGTGTGTGTATAGAGCTGCTGTGTTGTGTGTGTGTGTGTGTATAGAGCTGCTGTGTTGTGTGTGTGTGTGTGTGTGTGTGTGTGTATAGAGCTGCTGTGTTGTGTGTGTGTGTGTGTGTGTGTGTGTGTGTGTGTGTGTGTGTGTGTGTGTGTGTGTGTGTGTGTGTTGTGTGTGTGTGTGTGTGTGTGTGTGTGTGTGTGTGTGTGTGTGTGTGTGTGTGTGTGTGTGTGTGTGTGTGTGTGTGTGTGTGTGTATAGAGCTGCTATGTTGTGTGTGTGTGTGTGTGTGTGTGGCCCGTCACTCCGCCTCAGGCCAATGAGAGGTGTGCGGGGGGCGGGCGACCCCAAGGGACCAATGAGATTTCCCCTAGGGACACCGGACATCCAGGCAGGCAAACATACAGTGCTTTCACTAATATAGTTATACTAGCTGAGAGCCCCGGCGTTGCCCGGGATGTTTGTGGTGTGGGGTGTGGCATTTGGGTGGGGGAGTGGTCCACACGGCCCATGTGCGGTGGTAGTGCTGCTGTGGCTGTACTGATGGTGATTGTATTGGTGTGCTGATTTGGGAGGGTTTGGTGCTGATGTGGGGGTGCGGATGTGGGGTGTGCCGATGGGGGGAGGTGCAAAGGTGGCGATGTGTGGGTGCTGATGGGGGCTGAGAATGGTGGGGAGCCGAGAATGCCAGTGTGCTGGGGGGGGCATGGGATACCGGTGTGCTGATGTGGTGGTGCTGGGGATAGTGTGTGTGTGTATACATGTTTGTGTGTATACATTGTATGTGTGTGTGTGTGTGTGTATATACATGTGTGTGTGTGTATGTGTACATGTGTGTGTATACATGTGTGTGTGTGTATACATGTGTGTGTATGTATACATGTGTGTATGTATACATTGTGTGTATGTATATATTGTGTGTATACAACATGTTTGTGTGTGTATACACACGTGTGTATACACATGTGTGTGTGTATACACATGCGTGTGTGTGTATACATGTGTGTGTATACACATGTGTGTATACATGTGTGTGTGTATGTATAAATGTGTGTGTATGTGTGTGTATACACATGTGTGTGTGTATACATGTGTGTGTGTATACATGTGTGTGTGTATACATGTGTGTGTATACATGTGTGTGTGTATACATGTGTGTGTGTGTGTATACATGTGTGTGTATACATTATGTGTATGTATACCTGTGTGTGTATACGTGTGTGAGTGTATGTCTCCATGTGTGTGTGTACGTGTACATGTGTGTGAGTATACGTGTACATGTGTGTGGGGGGGAGGGGAAGGGGGGGGGAGGGGAAGGGGGGGGGGAAGGGGGGGAGGGGGAAGGGGGTGGGAGGGGAAGGGGGGAGGGGAAGGGGGAAGGAAGGGAGGGGGAGGGAGGGGGTGGGAAGGGGGGTGGAGGTGGTGGGAAGGGGGGTGGAGGTGGTGGGAGGGGGGGTTGGAGGGGGTGGGGGAGGAAGGAGGAAGGGGGGGAGGAGGGGGGGAAGGGGGGGGGAGGAGGGGGGAAGGTGGGGGGGGAAGGTGGTGGGGAGGAGGGGGGAGGTGGTGGGAAGGGGGGGGGGAGGTGGTGGGGAGGAAGGGGGAAGGGGGGGGAGGAGGGGGGAAGGGGGGGAGGAGGGGGGGAAGGGAGGGGAGGAGGGGGGAAGGGGGGGGAGGAGGGGGGAAGGGGGGGGAGGTGGTGGGGGGGGAAGGGGGGGGAGGAGGGGGGAAGGTGGTGGGAAGGGGGGGGAGGTGGTGGGGAGGGGGGGGAGGTGGTGGGGGGGAAGGGGGGGGAGGTGGGGGAGGTGGTGGGAAGGGGGGAGGTGGTGGGGGGGGAAGGGGGGGAGGTGGTTGGAAGGGGGGAGGGGGGTGGGGAGGAGGAGGGGAAGGGGGGGGGGTGGTGGGGAGGAGGGGGGAAGGGGGGGGGGGTGGTGGGGAGGAGGGGGGGAAGGAGGGGGGGTGGGGGAGGAGGGGGGGAAGGGGGGGGTTGGGGAGGAGGGGGGGAAGTGGTGGGAAGGGGGGGGGGTGGGGAGGGGGGGGGGGAAGTGGTGGGAAGGGGGGGAGGTGGTGGGAGAAGGGGGGGGTGGTGGGAAGGGGGGGGAGGTGGGAAGGGGGGGAAGGTGGTGCGAAGGGGGGGAGGTGGAGGGGAGGTGAAGGGGGTGGGGGTGGAGGGGAGGTGAAGGGGGGGGTGGAGGGGAGGTGAAGGGGGGGGTGGAGGGGAGGTGAAGGGGGGGTGGAGGGGAGGTGAAGGGGGTGGAGGGGAGGTGAAGGGGGGGTGGAGGGGAGGTGGAGGGGAGGTGAAGGGGGGGGTGGAGGGGAGGTGAAGGGGGGGGGGTGGAGGGGAGGTGGAGGGGAGGTGAAGGGGGTGGGGGTGGAGGGGAGGTGAAGGGGGGGGTGGAGTGGAGGTGAAGGGGGGTGGGGGGTGGAGGGGAGGTAAAGGGGGGGGGTGGAGGGGAGGTGAAGGGGGGGGTGGAGGGGAGGTGAAGGGGGGGGTGGAGGGGAGGTGAAGGGGAGGGTGGAGGGGAGGTGAAGGGGGGGGGGTGGAGGGGAGGTGAAGGGGGGGGGTGGAGGAGAGGTGAAGGGGGTGGTGGAGGGGAGGTGAAGGGGGGGGTGGAGGGGAGGTGAAGGGGGTGGGGGGGAGGTAAAGGGGGGGTGGAGGGGGGGTGTGTGGAGGGGAGGTGAATGGGGGGGGTGGAGGGGGAGGTGAAGGGGAGGTGAGGGGTGGGTGAGGGGAGGTGAAGGGGGGTGAGGGGAGGTGAAGGGGGGTGAGGGGAGGTGAAGGCCGCTCACTCACCCGTCCGGCCGCTCCCTCAGCCATCCGGCCGCTCCCTCAGCCGTCCGGCCGCTCCCTCAGCCATCCGGAAGCTCCCACGTGGATCTGAGGCGGGAGGCAGCTTGTTGTGGCCGCTCCCCCGCTGTGTCCCGGGCGCTCGCTCCTCCGCTGACTGTAGCGGCGCTGGGGGGGGGAGGGGAGGTGAAGGGGGGTGAGGAGAGGGTGAGGGGAGGTGAAGGGGGGTGAGGGTTGGGTGAAGGGGGGGTGAGGGGAGGTGAAGGGGGTGAGGGTTGGGTGAAGGGGGGTGGGTGAGGTAAAGGCCGCTCACTCACCCGTCCGGAAGGTCCCACGTGGATCTGAGGCGGGAGGCAGCTTGTTGTGGCCGCTCCCCCGCTGTGTCCCGGGCGCTCGCTCCTCCGCTGACTGTAGCGGCGCCGGGGGGGGGAGAGGGTGGAGGGGAGGTGAAGGGGGGGTGAGGGGGAGGGTGAGGGGAGGTGAAGGGGGTGAAGGGGGGTGAGGGGAGTTGAAGGGCGCTCACTCACCCGTCCGGAAGGTCCCACGTGGATCTGAGGCGGGAGGCAGCTTGTTGTGGCCGCTCCCCCGCTGTGTCCCGGGCACTCGCTCCCCCGCTGACTGTAGCGGCGCCGGGGGGGGGAGGGGGGGGGGCTGAAAGCGCGGGAAAACACGGGGAGAGGAGGAGGTGGCGCGCGGGTGTGGGTGGAGGCTGATGTTCGGGGAGGAAGAGGCGGAGGCTCCGGGACCGGTGGGTATGTGAGCCCCACCCCCCCGGGTTATACATGCTGCTAATGTACACCCCCCCCCTACTGTGTGTGTGTGTCCCTGTGTGTGTGTGTGTGTGTCCCTGTGTGTGTGTGTCCCTGTGTGTGTCCCTGTGTGTGTCCCTGTGTGTGTCCCTGTGTGTGTCCCTGTGTGTGTCCCTGTGTGTGTCCCTGTGTGTTTGTGTCCCTGTGTGTTTGTGTCCCTGTGTCCTTTGGCCCGTCACTCCGCCTCAGGCCAATGAGAGGTGTGCGGGGGCGGGCCAAGGGACCAATCAGATTTCCCCTAGGGACACCGGACATCCAGGCAGGCAGGCTGGCATGCATGCATGCATGCATACAGTGCTTTCACTAATATAGTATAAAAAGAAGATTACTGAGTGTAACACATGTGGTATTTTTTTTTTTTTTTTCAACTTAAATTTTTTTTATTTTGTTCAGTACATAATATACATACAGTAAATAATCTCTCGGCAGCGTACAGTATCAGTTTACTGCATGTGACAATCCTCATTGTAAATTGGTGGACGTCTTTGGACATACGGGGAAGACCGACAGACATACTGGGGGGGGATCTCCGGCTAGGAGTCGAGGGGGGGGGGAAGACAAACAACTGGAATCGAAAAAGAAAAGAGAGAAAGGAGGGGGGGGTGGGAGTATGGGAGTTGGGGGGTCTCCTTCCGTGGTTTCGCTTCTGCCTCCCCCATGCTGGTTCTCTGCGTCTGAAGACTTTATGCGTACCCCGTAGGACAGCTAATTCTTAACTGATTTGTCTCTCTCATTTTCTTATGGGTCTCATCCGGGTCATGCGGGGTTTTGAGGTGGGGGGGGGGGGGGAGGGGGGGGGTGCCCCTATCTAAGTGTGTTGTAGGTTCCGTCATTGAGCACTCCCTCATGGGAGAACGCATTTGCCCATATTAAAGCCAAATTGAGGTCCTCTCCACTCCCCGAATTTCTTTCTGGGCTAACCATGGTGCCCAGACTTTTTCAAAATTTTCGCCGGTGTCATTGACTAAGCTTGTTAGCATTTCCATCTGGCATACCGTCCAAATTCTATGTCTAATGTTTGGAATTGAAGGGATTATGTTTTGTTTCCAGCGTGCTGCAGTCCCCCCCCTCATCGCCATAGCAAAGTGAGCTATCAGCTTGTTTTCTCCTTTGGTGAACCCGATTGCTGGCCTGTTCAGGAGGAACAGCCATGGGTCTAATGGGACGGGTTTACCTGTAATTATGTTCAACCAGTCTTTAATTGAGTCCCAGACTGGGACGATTTTGGGGCAGGACCACAGCATGTGCAACAAGTCTGCCTGCTGTCCACATTGTCTTGGACACAATGGGGAGTAACTGGGCAGGAATTTGGCTAATTTTGCGGGAGTATGGTACCAGCGCATCATTACCTTATATGCGTTCTCCCTTAAGGTTGTGCACATAGAGCTTTTGGAGGTCGCCGTCACTATCTTTGTCCAGTCCTCTACCTCCAGCTCCTCGCCTAGGTCTGTTTCCCATTGAGTCATATATCTGGTTTTGTCCTTTACTGTCGTGCTAGAACCGGTCACTTCCTTATACATCTGCGATGTGAGTCTCACTGTGGATGTCCCTGATCGACAGAGCTTTTCGAAATTTGTCATAGGGGACTTTGGCTGAACTTTTTGATAGAACGCCCTGATCTGGAGGTACCTAAAGATCTCGGCATTAGGGATATGGTGGTCGGATTTGACTATTTCGAAAAATTTTATGCCTTGTCTCCCCTCCAGATCTACCAAACGCTTTATGTTATTTTGTTTCCAGATAGAGAAATCTGTGCTGGACTGACCCGGAGCAAAGAGGGGGTTATTCCAAATTGGTGTCATGCCCGATGCCCTGCTAGTCAGGCCACACTTAAGCCTCGCACCTGCCCAGATAGACAGCGAGTTGGTCATTGAGGATAACGGCAGTTTGGTGCTATTGCGCACCTTCTTGGGGTACCAAATCAGGTGCTCTAATTCCAATGGGGAGCATGCCTCTCACTCTAACGCGACCCACCTTTTAGAGTCGGGGTTAGTGTGCCATTGCACAATTTGACATAATTGAGCCGCACGGTAGTATGATAACAAACAAGGTACCGCTAGCCCTCCCGCCCCTGTTTGTGTGTGCATTATCTGTTTGCTCACTCTCGCCTTTTTGCCTCCCCAGATAAACTTATCTATCTCAGTTTGGAGGGAGAGAGTTTCCTTCAAATTTAACGGCACTGGGAGCGTTTGAAAAAGATACAAGAGGCGAGGGAGCAAATTAATTTTTACGCAGTGGATTTTGCCAATCCATGAGATTTTATTTTTAGCCCACTTATGGAGATCCTCTCTCAGGGTCCGCATCAGTCGCGGGTAATTGGCGTGGCCGATGGTATTATATGTCCGTGTGATATTGACCCCCAAGTATTTGATTTGTTGTTTCTGCCAGCGGAAATTGAAGTTAAGGGCAATTAATTTTTCCACGTGTTTGGGGAGGTTTATGTTAATAGCCTCCGATTTGCTCTGATTTATTTTGAACCCGGAGACCCTATTGAACCGTCCCAATAGTTCGAGCAGGTTCGGCAAAGAGGTGAGGGGCCTGGATATTGTCAGGAACACGTCATCCGCATAGAGTGCCACCTTATGCGTCTGGTTTCCGATGGCAATACCTGAGATATCTTTGCTATCCCGGATCTGGGCCGCCAGCGGCTCCATACACAGTGCAAAGAGGAGGGGGGAGAGCGGGCATCCCTGTCGCGTACCACTCTTGATTTGAAAGGGATCCGAAGCGAATCCCTGGTGGGTAACCCTAGCCGACGGGGTCGAATATAGCGCGAATATAGCTTTTATTAATTTGTTGCCCATTCCGAACGCTCCAAGCGTGGCCTCCAGATATGGCCAGTCTATCCTATCAAACGCTTTTTCCGCATCGAGACTGAGCGCCATAACAGGTATATCGTTGTGATTGGCTATTTCTATCAGATCAATAATCCGTCGGGTATTATCCGATGCTTGTCGACCCTGGATAAACCCGACTTGATCTGGGTGCACCAGTCTGGGTAGGATAAGACTCACTCTATTGGCCAGTAATTTGGAATAGATTTTGATGTCCGAATTAATGAGGGATATAGGTCTGTAGCTTTTACAGTCCTGAGGGTCTTTCCCTGTCTTGTGTATTACTGAAATGGACGCTTGGAGCATTTGGCTAGGGAACGGGGATCCGTTCAACACTTGGTTAAACATACGTAGTAAATAGGGGGCCAGTTGTTTCCTAAACTTTTTGTAGTAAAGATTTGAGTACCCGTCGGGGCCCGGGGCTTTAGAGGGTTTCAGGTTTTTCATAACCTCCGATAATTCCTCCATTGTAAAATCTCTACCCATCACCTCTCTGTCCACCCCGCTCAAGCAGGGTATATTTGAGCTTGCCAGAAAATTCTCCAGGGCCACCTTGTTCGCTGGTGATCTGGTTACTTTATCCCCGTCATATAATTTTGCGTAGAAATCTTCAAATTCCCTTACAATTTGCTTGGGGTTGGCAGTAATTTCCCCTGATTCGCGTCGTAACGCTTGGATACTATAATTGTGCGTTTTGGAGTTAATCATATTGGCTAATAAGGTATCTGGTTTGTTTGCTTTCTCGAAAAATCTTCTCTTTGACCAACTTAACGCTTTCTCAGCCTGGGAGGTGAGCAGAAGATTTAGTTTAGTCTGGGTGTCTTTAATTTGTTGCAGGGTCTCTGCATCAGGTGACCGCCTATGTTGTTCCCAGTGCTGTTTTAGTTCTGCTTGCACCTTAATAATTTTGGCGTTGCGCTCCTTTTTCTTGCGGGCTCCCATACTAATCAAAACCCCCCTCAGTGTTGCTTTGTGAGCCTCCCAGAGGGTTATATGTGAGTCAACGCTGTCTTTATTTTCACTGAAGAAGTATTTAATCTCCTCTTTGATCTTTCTCTCAAGGTCTGGGATCTTTAGGAGGGAGTCATTTAGTTTCCAATTTGCTCTTGGCCTTTCCAGCCCTATCTGCGCGCACCTTAGCTCGATCGGTGCATGGTCCGACCATGAAATATCATGGATCCCCGTATGGGTGACCGCGGAGACCAGTCTGCTAGATATAAAGAAGTAATCGATTCTACTAAATGAGTCGTGTGGGTGTGAGTAGAAAGTGTAAAGTTTTTCTAGCGGGTGGATTTCTCTCCATGCGTCTATTAGTTGGAGATCCTTTAAACCTTGCTCTAGCGCGGAAGGTCTGGGATTGGCTCTGCGCTTGTGAGTACCTGAGCGATCTAGGGTTGTGTTCATAGCCACGTTGAAGTCCCCGCCTAGGATTAGGGCTCCTTCGCTAAATTTTTTTATAACGCAGAATGTCTTCGTGAAGAATTCTGCTTCGTGGGTGTTAGGGGCATACAGCGTGGCTATTGTTATGGGGAGCGCATTGATGGATCCTATGAGCATCAGGAACCTACCCTCTCGGTCTTTCTTTACCTTATCTACTACTAGGCCTACTCTATTATGGACTAGGATTGCTACCCCCCTTTTCTTTTCTGGAGCGGAGGATAGAAATACTTGGTTGTATTGTTTGTCGAAATATTTGGGAGCACTAGTGGTACTGAAATGCGTTTCCTTGAGTAGGATGAAGTCCGCTCCCTTTTTTTTGTAATCAGTGAGTGTTATCCTTCGTTTGCATGGGGAGTTTAGTCCCTTAGTGTTGTGGGATATAAAGGTTAGAGGCATGTTGGTGTGGGGAACTGACCTTGTTTTCAAGGAAGCAGCTGTACGGAGTGCTGCAGGACACCGCAGACCACGGAATACAGAGAGGCCCACCAGAGAAGGGACCGCCGGTTGGATACACGCTCACCGGTCAGGTTAGACGGCTTCACGTCCGTGTGCGGGTTATTTAACCCATTGCGATAGACTTACTGCTTACTGCTTATTATTCATTACCGTACACCTCAGGTGACAGAGTACTCCGCTTGTGTAATATTAAGAAGCAATTCAGACTTGCCAGCAAGGTTTTCTTTAGAGCACCCAATTTAGGGGGTATCCCCTTACGTACCCACTTCTGAGAGAGAGTGGGTCTGAGAGAGAGAGTGGGTCTGAGAGAGAGAGTGGGTCTGAGAGTCTGAGCGAGAGAGTGGGTCTGAGAGTCTGAGCGAGAGAGTGGGTCTGAGAGTCTGAGCGAGAGAGTGGGTCTGAGAGTCTGAGCGAGAGAGTGGGTATGAGAGTCTGAACGAGAGAGTGGGTCTGAGAGTCTGAGAGAGAGTGGGTCTGAGGGTCTGAGAGAGAGAGTGGGTCTGAGAGTCTGATTTCCCTACCCCCTGCCCGATGTCTGTGTATGTGTGTGCGTGTGCATTTGCGTGTGCACAGACACCAACCCACAGTCAGTCATAGTCACCCACCACCCAAGAGTCAGTCACCCAAAGAGAAGCAGTTCCAGCCATCACATTAGTGGTGAGTTCATTAAATGTTTGACCAAATATAGCAGGCTAATTTTTAAGTTGATAATTTTGTATGGCCCTCGAATCCTATATAATAAAAATGAAAGCACTGTATGCCTGTCTGCATCTTCCTGTGTCCCTAGGGGAAATCTCATTGGTCTCTTGGCCCGCCCGTCGCCGCACCTTTGATTGGCCTGAGGCGGAGTGACGACACACACACACAACACACACACACACACCACTCTCTCTCTCTCTGTCCTCTCCCACCCCCCATCACACTCACCTCCCCCCCTCAGCTCCCCCCGGTGCTCCGCTCAGCTCCCCCCTGGTGCTCCACTCAGCTCCCCCCACCCCGGCGCTCCGCTCAGCTCCCCGCTCAGCTCCCCCCCGGTGCTCCGCTCAGCTCCCCCCTGGTGCTCCACTCAGCTCCCCCCACCCCGGCGCTCCACTCAGCTCCCTGCTCAGCTCCCCCCTGGTGCTCCGCTCAGCTCCCCCCCATGCTCCACTCACCCCCCCCAATGCTCCACTCACCTCCCCCCCGATGCTCCACTCACCTCCCCCCCCGATGCTCCACTCACCTCCCCCCCGATGCTCCACTCACCTCCCCCCGATGCTCCACTCACCTCCCCCCGATGCTCCACTCACCTCCCCCCCGATGCTTCACTCACCTCCCCCCCGATGCTCCACTCACCTCCCCCCCGATGCTCCACTCACCTCCCCCCCGATGCTCCTCTCACCTCCCCCCCGATGCTCCACTCACCCCCCCGATGCTCCACTCACCTCCCCCCCCAGATGCTCCACTCACCTCCCCCCCGATGCTCCACTCACCTCCCCCCCACCCGATGCTCCACTCACCTCCCCTCCGCACGATGATCCACTCACCTCCCCCCCGCCCGATGCTCCACTCACCTCCCCCCGATGCTCCACTCACCTCCCCCCCGCCCGATGCTCCACTCACCTCCCCGCACGCCCGATGCTCCACTCACCCCCCCCCCGCCCGATGCTCCACTCACCTCCCCCCCCCGCCCGATGCTCCACTCACCTCCCCCCCTCCTCGGCGGGGGGACAGGCAGCTGCCACGTGGCACCTAAGATTGCGGCGGCCGGAAGGACCCCCTTCCTCCCTCGCGGAGTAACTAAGATGGCGGCGGCCGGAACGAGAGGTGACGTGTGTGTGTGTGTGTGTGTGTGTGACACTGTGTGTGTGTGTGACACTGTGTGTGGGACACTGTGTATGTGGGACACTGTGTGGTTGTGTGTGACACTGTGTGTGTGTGTGTGTGTGTGTGTGTGTGTGTGTGTGTGTGTGTGTGTGTGTGTGTGTGTGTGACACTGTGTGTGTGTGTGTGTGTGTGTGTGTGTGTGTGTGTGTGTGTGTGTGTGTGTGTATGTGACACTGTGTGTGTGTGACACTGTGTGTGTGTCAGGCACTGTAGGGTGGGGACCGGAGCTACGGGGTGGGGGGTCAGGAGCGTAGAGAGAGGGGGGAGCCGAGAAACATACAGGGGGAGTGGAGAGGAGGGACCCGGAAATTGTAAGCAATGTGTCTAGGGTGTCCCCATGTCGTTGCATGATTTTGTCAATGTCACCCTTGATTTTCACTATCTCCTTGCTTGATTGTTCGATTACAAGTATTGTTAAATCGAACGAGCATTTGTTGAGGATCGCTATCCACTTTTTGCAAA
Source organism: Ascaphus truei (assembly GCF_040206685.1). Lineage (NCBI taxonomy): Eukaryota > Metazoa > Chordata > Amphibia > Anura > Ascaphidae > Ascaphus > Ascaphus truei. The sequence goes on along the minus strand of NW_027454144.1, from coordinate 88,538 downwards.
ACTCAACATCACTGCGTCCTATAGTGTGCTGATTTTTAATTCTAAAGCCCCTAGGCAGCATCTCTTCTTTGTGATAGTGAGACCCCATGCAGAAAAAAGTCTATCTCCCGTTTCTTAAGTTTAACCAAATCATTATACACATCCAATGCATTGTCCGGACCCAAAACAGATTCAAAGGTCTCAGTATATCTAATCTTAGCTATTTCAGCATCACTGAATCCTGCTGTATCTGATAATGTAGAAAAGATCCCAGTGAAATTAGCAAATTCATCCATGTGTATGGTATAACGTCCCAATTGTTTAAAAACAGAGAAATTGCATGCATTAGATGTGATGGTACCTCTGCGTATGCAATGCATGACCATGACGGGGAAGCAATATGCCTATACCAGGCGGCCACCATACTATTTGCTTGCTGGCATCTGACCAATCCTACGAGTAGGGAAGCTACACATGACCACAACCTGTAATCTTACAGGTAAGGTTATCACTGACAATAGGTGAGCGATTTCGTGGGCTTTTCCAATGCTCTGATTGGTGAATTGGGTGTTATGAGACACAGAGTGTTGGTATAAATGTATGTCACGGTCATTTGACCATTGCACCGCCCTGAAGAAGGTCGCTCTCTGCAGACCGAAACGTTGGCTGGGGTGCCTGTATTTTCTTCAATACAGAATTATTTGAATATCGTTCCTGGTGTGCTGTCTCCTCATTGCTGGACTCCAATCTGGTAATATCTTCATTATTCTTGTCTATGGGATTAGCATCTGGATTTTTCATTACAACAGGGTGCTGGTTGTTGCTTTGTACTATGTGTATATATATATATATATATATATATATATATAACAAAACAAAACAGAAATGGTAAAGGAGCGCCTAATGCAACAACCTGCCTAACTGTGAATAAGTAGCCAACTGCGTTGATACAACCTATGGGGTGGCTAAGGTGAAATAATATAATTAAAAAACCCTATGTAATTCTAAGATAAAATGTGTAATAACTTTAATACAAAGTGTACATAACAAAATTGTTAAAAATGCTTCTGGAAAAAAAATGTGTGTTGTAATACAAAAAATATCTTGAATGAAATATAAAATATAAAAAAATATAAAAAATATGAAAAAATGAAAATAAAAACTTTTTTCCAAAAAACTTTTAAAACCTTAAAAGTCACAGAGTCCTGTTCCAAATGAATGCATCCAGGTAAGGCAGCCCGTTTATAAGGGATCACAACTCCCTAGGAATACCTATGAAAGAAAAAAGAAAAGAAAACAGGCGCACACCTAGTGCATTAAAGTTTAACAATAATTTTATGGAACAATTAAAACCAGACAAATGCCCACTCACAAGTATAGCGTTATTTGAAAGCAGTTATGAGATTGGCCCTCATAAGCCAGTGGTGCCGTTCGAGCCTGTAATGGTGTCCTCTCGTGCGCGGTCTCCTTCTACCGGAAGTGACGCTCACCCGGTCTGGTGTCCCGCACAAAACGGAAGTCCCTCCAGGAAACCGAGGCCTCTCCTGACTGCCTCTAGCTGCTGCACCACCAATCAAGCCAAACGATGTGTCCACTGAACTGCTTTACCGAGCCTCCCCATATATTACAAACAAAGAATAGACTGCGCTCCTCAGGTGCAAACTCACTTATTACCAATTAGAATGTATAGGATGGATATACCCCAGGGGTGACTGGCAGGAAGTGTGCAACACAATATATTGGCTGATTGACTCACACTAATAAAAATTACATACAATATGATTGAATAAAAGGCTGAGTGCCAATGTTAAAAAGCTGCTTGGGTGAAAATGTACATACAGGCATACCCCGCATTAACGTACGCAATGGGACCGGAGCATGTATGTAACTATGTAACACAGGCATACCCCACATTAACGTACGCAATGGGACCGGAGCATGTATGTAACTATGTAACACAGGCATACCCCGCATTAACGTACGCAATGGGACCGGAGCATGTATGTAACACAGGCATACCCCACATTAACGTACGCAATGGGACCGGAGCATGTATGTAACTATGTAACACAGGCATACCCCACATTAACGTACGCAATGGGACCGGAGCATGTATGTAACTATGTAACACAGGCATACCCCGCATTAACGTACGCAATGGGACCGGAGCATGTATGTAACTATGTAACACAGGCATACCCCGCATTAACGTACGCAATGGGACCGGAGCATGTATGTAACACAGGCATACCCCGCATTAACGTACGCAATGGGACCGGAGCATGTATGTAACTATGTAACACAGGCATACCCCACATTAACGTACGCAATGGGACCGGAGCATGTATGTAACTATGTAACACAGGCATACCCCGCATTAACGTACGCAATGGGACCGGAGCATGTATGTAACTATGTAACACAGGCATACCCCGCATTAACGTACGCAATGGGACCGGAGCATGTATGTAACTATGTAACACAGGCATACCCCGCATTAACGTACGCAATGGGACCGGAGCATGTATGTAACTATGTAACACAGGCATACCCCGCATTAACGTACGCAATGGGACCGGAGCATGTATGTAACTATGTAACACAGGCATACCCCGCATTAACGTACGCAATGGGACCGGAGCATGTATGTAAAGCACAAATGTACTTAAAGTGAAGCACGACCTTTTCCCACTTATCGATGCATGTACTGTACTGCAATCGTTATATACGTGCATAACTGATGTAAATAACGCATGTGTAACAGGCTCTATAGTCTCCCCGCTTGCGCACAGCTTCGGTACAGGCAGGGAGCCGGTGTTGCTGTTCAGGACGTGATGACAGGCGCATGCGTGAGCTGCCGTTTGCCTATTGGGCGATATGTACTTACTCGCGAGTGTACTTAAAGTGAGTGTCCTTAAAGCGGGGTATGCCTGTATATGCCTGTAAACATGCAATTATGATGAATGACATATGTTGGTGATTAAATCTGCTACACTGATGAATCCCTCCTGGACAATATAGAATGGCTGATGAACAAAAATTATAAAATTGACACTGATTGTGAAAAAATTAAAAATGTGAAAAAGGAAAATATAAAATATATATAAAAAATGCAAAAATAGAAAAAATGTATATCAACCAAAACAAGGGTCCATGCTAGGATCTGGCTGCTCTCCACAGGGACCAACGAACTCCAAGAAATCTGTGAACAACAAGAAAAGAAAGCGCCCGATCCTAGTGCAGCATGAAAAAATACAATTTAATGAAAAATAAAAATAATTGAACCAACAAATGCGAACTCACAAACAAAGGATAAATAAAAGCATGTAATGAGTATACTCATTCGCCAACCGCCCACGATGTGTCTTTATTTGCGTGCCTTCTCTCCGTCTGTGTTGTATCAGCTCCTCCGAAGCGACATCCAGCAGGGGATACAGGAAAAGGATCTCCACGTGGTGACCCTGAAGTCCTCCTCACTATGAGTGCAATCCGGATGTGAGGATTGGGGTCCGTGACGTTGGCTGGGGTGCCTGTATTTTCTACAATACAGAATTATTTAAATATCATTCCTGGTGTGCTGTCTCCTCATTGCTGGGCTCCAATCTGGTAATATCTTCATTATATACTGATGCAGCGGCCGTTATTCGAACACATCTCGGCGCCGATTTTGCGTTCTCTGCTGTTCCCCACGCAGCATGAAACGCGGCTAATCGCCCCAGGCACCCGCGCTTATCGTGGATGTTTTGTTTGAATTTCATGGATTCTGTTTCTTTGTTTGCAATAAAATGGATGAATTGTAATGTGTACAGTACTGTGCTACTGTGTCAATTTCATGTTTTTAAAAGCCAGAACACTAAAATTAGTTTTTCTGCTCTCGTCGTGCTCGCATCTTAGTGCGGGAAGGCTGCAATTCATCCCGCGGTTTCAAATCGGGATTCCGATGTACATGATGCGTGAAGTGTTCGAATAACGGCCGCTACATCAGTATATATATATATATATATTTTTTTTTTTTAAACCGTTGTATTTTCACTGTTGCACTGTCCCTATGGGCAATCTGATTGGTCCCAGCCTCTGGCCAATCAGATTGTTCAGTCAGCCCACCCGCCCCCCCACGGCTCTCATTGGCCGGTGGGGTCTAACAGTCTAACCCACTTACACACACACTCACACTGCGTGCTCCTCTCCAAGATGGCCTACCACACGATGTGCACCAGCCGCCGCCACCTCCTGCCCAGGTAAGTTAGTACAAAATGCCGCCTCACACCTTACACCCCTCCCGCCTCACACCACTGCTGCCTCACACCCCTGCTGCCTCACACCCCTGCGCCTCACACCCCTGCGCATCCCGCCTCAACCGCCCAGGAACGAGCGGGGGAGCAGCCGGCCGGTGGAGCACACAATAATCACTAAATTATGGCACCCCTAACTCACCTATTTCAGGCACGCAACCTCCCGTCTCAGGCCACTACCCCACATGGCGCTTCTTGCCGCCGCCTGCACGCGCCTCCGTTGGCTGGACGACCCATCGGGGGACCAAGCGGCCGGTGGGGGGGAAACGACCGAGCCATCGGGGAACCGGGCGGAGGGGTGAGGGAGGGAGAGGCCCGAGCCATTGGGGAACCGGCCGGAGGGCGGAGACATCGGGGAACGGGGGGGGGGGGGGGGAGAGGCCCGAGCCATCGGGGAACCAAGCAGGTGGGGCGGACGGCCGCCGAGCCAGCGGGGTAATGGACGCCCGGACAGGGAGGGGGGGGGCAAGCGGATACATAAATTAAGACAATACATATGCCCCCTGCTCCACCCCCCCCTCTCCTCCACCCACACCTCCCTTCCTCCAGACACCCCCCCTCCTCCTCCACCCACCCCCCCCTCCTCCTCCTCCACTCTCCTACACCCCTTCCTCCCCTCCACCCCTTCCCCCCTCCTCCACTCCCCTCCACCCCCTCCACCCCTTCCCCCCCTCCACTCCCCCCCTTTCCCCCCTTCCCCCCCTCCACCCCTTCCCCCCCTCCATTCCTCCCCTTCCCCCCTCCACTCCCCTCCTTCCCCCCCCTCCACCCCCCTTCCCCCCTCCACTCCCCTCCTTCCCCCCCCTCCACCCTCCACCCCCCTTCCCCCCTCCATTCCCCCTTCCCCCCTCCATTCCTCTCCACCCCTCCACACCCCTTCCCCCACTCCACTCCCTTCCACCGCTCTTCCCCCCTCCACACACCTTCCCCCCTCCACACCCCTTCCCCCCCTCCACCCCCCTTCCCCCCCCTCCACTCCCCTCCACCCCCCTTCCCCCTCCACTCCCCTCCACCCCCCTTCCCCCCTCCACTCCCCTCCCTTCCACACCCCTTCCCCCCCTCCACTCCCCTCCACACCTTCCTCCCCTCCCCTCCACCCCCATCCACTCCCCCCTCCACTCCTCTTCCACCCCTCCCCCTTCCACTCCCCTCCACTCCCCCCCTTCCCTCCTTCCCCCCCACCACCCCTCCCCCATCCACTCCCCTCCACTCCCCCCCCCTCCCCTCCACTCCCCCTTCTCCCCTTCCTGCAGCCCTTCGCCATCCTGCCCCCCCTGCCTTCTCCCCTCTGCTTTCGTGCCCGCCCACCCGCCTCTGCCTTTCACCCACCGCCTCAAAGCCGCCGCACGCACTCGACACACACCTGCCGCCACTCGCACACCCGCCACACACCTGCTGCCTCCTGCCCCTACGCACCGACATCACTGACCCGTCGCCTCACATCCTAGCAGGACCGCAGCACTCATAACCCACATGCCACCCGCCGCCTCACACCCTAGCAGGACACACGCCTCACATTTTTACATCTGTTATGTCACCAAAATATACATTGTACTGTGGTGTGTTTACAATAAAACATTTTTAAACAACATCGTATTACATTTTCTTCCATCTTTCTTTTCAACATTATTATCCAACCTTTCCAACAAATAGTCACCTATTGTTCCACCATTTATAAATAATACTACCTATTACGCATTTACATCCCGGGAAACGCCGTATCTCTCAGCTAGTATATATATATAGCAAATATAACTGTATGCTCATTTGCATGTCTTATGCAGGTCTGCAACCCCGCCCTTCACCATTATCACACAGCACTTCCACTGCAGCAAGGGATTCTGGGAAATGACATGCAAATGGGCACACAGTGTCACCTTTTGCTTCAAAACCATTTTTAACATGGTTCCCTATTGGCTTAAGCTTGCTGCATGGTCACAGCTTTAAGCACAGCCAGGGTTAAGATGCATAGCCAGAAAACCCACCCACAGACAGCTGTTTCGACCTTAATGGGTCTCCTCAGTGTGGGGTTGGTTAACTGGCTATGCAATGAAGCAATGAGGATGGGGTTGTCCATACTTAGTTAAGTTATGGCGAGTAAAAAAAGTGACAAAAACCCTCCACAGCAAAGCATATAAAACAAAAGACAGAGGTGCCCAATGCTACATCAAATTGACAAAACGGTAATAAATATGGTAATAAGTATAAAGTTTAAATACTTCAATAATAATAGTAATTACTTGGTTATTTAGTTAAACCCTTTGGCCAAACATACAAAGAAAAAAAAACAATACAGTACATAGAAAAACCCCAATACATAGAGAAAAAAACAATACATATAAGCAAAAGCCAATACATATAAACCCCCCTAATACATAGAAAAAAAAATAGAAAAAAAAACCCCCACTACATATAAACCCATACCTTGCTGCTGGTCACAGGTGTCAGGCCTCTGGCCGGGCCCGCTGGCTGTAGGGGGCTCGGTGGCCGGAAAAAGCAGTTAGGCCTGACCTTTCTTGGCCGCCGAGCCTCGGCTCTCCCCAAGCTGCAGGCCTCCTCACTCTGTCCCACGCCGGGCGTCTGAAGTCAACGCCAGGCCTCCCTCATGCCGGCATGTAGCCAACGCCAGGCCTCCCTCATGCCGGTATGTAGCCAACGCCAGGCCTCCCTCATGCCGGCATGTAGCCAACGCCAGGCCTCCCTCATGCCGGCATGTAACCAACGCCAGGCCTCCCTCATGCCGGCATGTAGCCAACGCCAGGCCTCCCTCATGCCGGCATGTAGCCAACGCCAGGCCTCCCTCATGCCGGCATGTAGCCAACGCCAGGCCTCCCTCATGCCGGCATGTAGCCAAGCTTACTTCTGGTGCGCGCAGATTTCCCTGCACGCGCCGACATCCGAGGGCCCGGCGTGGGACAGTTAGTGAGTAGAGAGGCCGCGGAACTTGGGGAGAGCCGGGGCCTGGCGGCCACGAGGTCAGGCCCACCTGCTTTGTCCGTCTGCCAGCCTCCCCTCAGCCAGCGGGTCCGGGACACATTTCCCGGCTATCCCCCCCTGTCATCGACCCTGCTTGCAGTTCCAATATATTTATTCCCGAGGCATTTTAGAATACCAACCATCTGTTCTTGGCAGGAATGAGATGTTACACAGGTTATAGACGGAGAACAGTGTATTTGGTTAGCTGTCTTTCTGCTCATAGGTAATTTTCCTCACGCATAGCATGATAAAGCATTGTCTAACTACAAATTCATATCTCGTCAGTATGAAGTTACATTTGTTTTAACAAGGCACAAAATATATTCATTATTGAAGGTCGTATATCTGCTGTCAAGGTTCCAGGCCTTCGCTATCTAACTCCGCTTAACTCCCACAAACACAAAGCAAAGGTGTTTATTTTTGCACTGTGTGAATGCCCGTCTCTGCATTTTCACAGAGCATGCAAAATTAACCCTTTACATGGCTTCTTCCGTGAAGCTGACCTTTGAACGTCACAAATCTATCTACATGTTGGGATACATACTTAGGAGTGTATGTGGAATTGCACATTTTATACATACTTAGGAGTGTATGTGGAATTGCACATTTTATAGGTAGGGAGAAGAGAGTTCCTAAGGATTGGAGATAATGGAGAGAGATTTCAGAGCAGTAGAGACATGTGGGCCAGAGAGAAGACAGCACTGATGAGAGCTGAGGAGGGCAGAGGCATAAGGAAAGGCGGAAGGGGTGAAGAGCATTGAAAAACAGGAGAATTTGGCAGGTGATACTTAAAAAGGCAATCCCCCGTAGCCAGCCAAAAAACAACCATTTGGAGACAGTTTAACAGTCTAATTAGCATTCTTATCTAATCGTGCAAAAAGCAAAGATTTGGCTTCTTCTGTTTCTCTGGAAATTATTTACACATTGCATTTCTTAGGGGCCTCTGAATAGGAGAGTGTTTGATATTTAAGTGTTTTCTTTACCCTTGGCCAACCCCCTGTCCTTATCAGAGAGGCAATACAGATAAGGGCAGAGAGAGAGGGGACTCTGGCTGTGCAAACTCATGATGAACACACAGGGGCTTATGCAGAGAGGAGCATGATTTACTGGGAAAACGGCAATAAAATAGCCACAGATTTGGCATAAATTATGGCCGTATGCAGAAAGCGCCTTTTTCCTTCTTGTAGCAGATGGTAGTCAAATTGCCAAGTTTTTCTGGCGACCTGGAACACGCCATAGTAAAGGGCAGAATGGCGCGTTCCAGCGCTTCGGTCCTTCTGGAATTGCACGCTATATTAGCATGGCGAGTTCCAGGTTCTCGCCACGTGTTTGGCGACTTTTACACTTCAGAAAACTGTTCTGCCGGATTTTAAAAATCGCGCCATTTTCTCGGGAGTAAAAGGTTTTGTGGCGAGTTTTTTGGCCAGAAGATGGCGCAATTTCCATTTCGATCCTCTCTGCATAAGCCCCACAGTGTCAGCAGACAGGAGCAGCCGGAGGAAAGCAAAGTACCAGCTCTCCAAGTTCCCTAACTAACTTCAACACATTATTTACAAATACTTCTAGTGTTCGATAAAAAAAGCTTTAATCCCCCAGATGTGACCCCTTAACCATGTCACTGCCATTAGTACACGTTGTTCCTAGGAGGGACTGACCCCTTAACCCTGTCACTGCCATTAGTACACTTTGCCCCTAGAAGGGACTGGCCCCTAAACCATGTCACTGCCATTAGTACACGTTGTTCCTAGGAGGGACTGACCCCTTAACCCTGTCACTGCCATTAGTACACTTTGCCCCTAGGAGGGACTGACCCCTTAATCATGTCACTGCCATTAGTACACTTTGCCCCTAGGAGGGACTGACCCCTTAACCCTGTCACTGCCATTAGTACACTTTGCCCCTAGGAGGGACTGACCCCTTAACCCTGTCACTGCCATTAGTACACTTTGGCCTTAGAAGGAATTTCCCCTCAAACTCTTAGATCTTTAACCCTGCATTTCCAAATTTTTGATCGTTTACGGACAACGCAGTAGCATAGTAACATTGCTGATGACTTCCTTTGGTAGAATGAATAAGGCTCCAATCAGCGGGTTTGAAGATGATGTTGGCTCCAGAACGACCCACCACTTCATGTATCCGGAGAGTGCCACGAACCTTCCAGATGGGGTGCGTCTGGTGCTGATCCCGTTCAAACTGCAGGATCTGAGGTGGATCACCAGCGCATTAACCACAGGAGAGATCAGGTCGTGAGTAACATCATATGGTCCGTGGGGAGGGTGAGAGCGAGAGGTAACCCATTGTCTAGTACACCTTCCAAAACACTCAAATCAGTGGGTACTTTACGAAAGGTTACAATACTTGTAGTAGGTTTGTTTGCCATGCACTTGTGTAACCCAGGCAGCGCCGAAAAGCTGTGTAATACTGCAGCCACACACTTATAGGGGATCCATGCTAACATGGGTAAGCAGCAAAGAGTGACACACTGTGAGAGCTCATTTGCATGTTACTACCCAGAATCCCTGGCTGCAGTGGAAGCCTTGTATGGTAATAGATAATGGGGAATGGCAGGTTTGTCGACCATGTGAATGTGCTCACGAAATATATAACAAACAAAGGCCCACAAAGCACCATTAATTAATATAATGTAACTTATCATCGTGCTAACTCTGATTTATTTCAGGGTCTGGGTCATACTCACCGTCACGTTATTGGGAGTTACAGGCTCTGGATGGAAGTAACACTAAGACATACTCACCGTCACGTTATTGGAAGTTATAGGGTCTGGATGGGAGTAACACTAAGACATAATTACCGTCACGTTATTGGGAGTTACAGGCTCTGGATGGGAGTAAAACTAAGACATACTTACCGTCACGTTATTGGAAGTTATAGGACCTGGATGGGAGTAACACTAAGACATACTTACCATCACGTTATTGGAAGTTATAGGGCCTGGATGGGAGTAACACTAAGACATACTTACCGTCACGTTATTGGGAGTTATAGGGACTGGATGGGAGTAACACTAAGACATACTTACCGTCACGTTATTGGAAGTTATAGGGCCTGGATGGGAGTAAAACTAAGACATACTTACCATCACGTTATTGGAAGTTATAGGGCCTGGATGGGAGTAACACTAAGACATACTTACCGTCACGTTATTGGAAGTTATAGGGCCTGGATGGGAGTAACACTAAGACATACTTACCATCACGTTATTAGAAGTTATAGGGCCTGGATGGGAGTAACACTAAGACATAATTACCGTCACGTTATTGGAAGTTATAGGGTCTGGATGGGAGTAACACTAAGACATACTTACCGTCACGTTATTGGAAGTTATAGGGCCTGGATGGGAGTAACAATAAGACATACTTACCGTCACGTTATTGGGAGTTATAGCGCCTTGATGGGAGTAACACTAAGACATACTTACCGTCACGTTATTGGAAGTTATAGGGCCTGGATGGGAGTAACAATAAGACATACTTACCGTCACGTCATTGGGAGTTATAGCGCCTGGATGGGAGTAACACTTAGACATACTTACTGTCACGTTATTGGGAGTTAGAGGGTCTGGATGGGAGTAACACTAAGACATACTTACCGTCACGTTATTGGGAGTTATAGCGCCTGGATGGGAGTAACACTAAGACATACTTACCGTCTCGTTATTGGGAGTTATAGGGTCTGGATGGGAGTAACACTAAGACATACTTACCGTCTCGTTATTGGAAGTTAGAGGGTCTGGATGGGAGTAACACTAAGACATTCTTATTGTCACGTTATTGGGAGTTATAGGGCCTGGATGGGAGTAACACTAAGACATACTTACCGTCTCGTTATTGGAAGTTAGAGGGTCTGGATGGGAGTAACACTAAGACATACTTACCGTCACGTTATTGGGAGTTATAGGGTCTGGATGGGAGTAACACTAAGACACACTTACCGTCACGTTATTGGGAGTTATAGGGTCTGGATGGGAATAACATTAAGACATTCTTATTGTCACGTTATTGGGAGTTATAGGGCCTGGATGGGAATAACACTAAGACATACTTATTGTCACGTTATTGGGAGTTATAGGGTCTGGATGGGAGTAACATTAAGACATACTTATTGTCACGTTATTGGGAGTTATAGGGCCTGGATGGGAGTAACACTAAGACATACAGCTAAACCCCGTTATAACGCGCCTCGTTATACCGCGATTCGGTTATAACGCGGTTTTCCCGTGGCTCCCGTTTTTTAAAAAAAAAATTTAGGGAGTTATAGGGCCTGAATGGGAATAACACTAAGACATACTTATTGTCACGTTATTGGGAGTTACAGGCTCTGGATGGGAGTAAAACTAAGACATACTTACCGTCACGTTATTGGAAGTTATAGGGCCTGGATGGGAGTAACACTAAGACATACTTACCGTCACGTTATTGGGAGTTATAGGGACTGGATGGGAGTAACACTAAGACATAATTACCGTCACGTTATTGGAAGTTATAGGGCCTGGATGGGAGTAAAACTAAGACATACTTACCATCACGTTATTGGAAGTTATAGGGCCTGGATGGGAGTAACACTAAGACATACTTACCGTCACGTTATTGGAAGTTATAGGGCCTGGATGGGAGTAACACTAAGACATACTTACCATCACGTTATTGGAAGTTATAGGGCCTGGATGGGAGTAACACTAAGACATACTTACCGTCACGTTATTGGGAGTTATAGCGCCTTGATGGGAGTAACACTAAGACATACTTACCGTCACGTTATTGGGAGTTATAGCGCCTGGATGGGAGTAACACTTAGACATACTTACCGTCACGTTATTGGGAGTTAGAGGGTCTGGATGGGAGTAACACTAAGACATACTTACCGTCACGTTATTGGGAGTTATAGCGCCTGGATGGGAGTAACACTAAGACATACTTACCGTCACGTTATTGGGAGTTATAGCGCCTGGATGGGAGTAACACTAAGACATACTTACCGTCACGTTATTGGAAGTTATAGGGCCTGGATGGGAGTAACAATAAGACATACTTACCGTCACGTTATTGGGAGTTATAGCACCTGGATGGGAGTAACACTTAGACATACTTACTGTCACGTTATTGGGAGTTAGAGGGTCTGGATGGGAGTAACACTAAGACATACTTACCGTCACGTTATTGGGAGTTATAGCGCCTGGATGGGAGTAACACTAAGACATACTTACCGTCTCGTTATTGGGAGTTATAGGGTCTGGATGGGAGTAACACTAAGACATACTTACCGTCTCGTTATTGGAAGTTAGAGGGTCTGGATGGGAGTAACACTAAGACATTCTTATTGTCACGTTATTGGGAGTTATAGGGCCTGGATGGGAGTAACACTAAGACATACTTACCGTCTCGTTATTGGAAGTTAGAGGGTCTGGATGGGAGTAACACTAAGACATACTTACCATCACGTTATTGGGAGTTATAGGGTCTGGATGGGAGTTACACTAAGACACACTTACCGTCACGTTATTGGGAGTTATAGGGTCTGGATGGGAATAACATTAAGACATTCTTATTGTCACGTTATTGGGAGTTATAGGGCCTGGATGGGAATAACACTAAGACATACTTATTGTCACGTTATTGGGAGTTATAGGGTCTGGATGGGAGTAACATTAAGACATACTTATTGTCACGTTATTGGGAGTTATAGGGCCTGGATGGGAGTAACACTAAGACATACAGCTAAACCCCGTTATAATGCGCCTCATTATACCGCGATTCGGTTATAACGCGGTTTTCCCGTGGCTCCCGTTTTTAAAAACACACACACTCACTGCACACACACTGCTCATTGCTCACTCTGCCACACTGCACACACACTGCACACTGCACACACACTGCTCATTGCTCACACTGCACACACTGACACACTGCACACACACTGCTCATTGCTCACACTGCACACACTGACACACTGCACACACACTGCACACAGCACACACACTGCTCATTGCTCACACTGCACACACTGACACACTGCACACACACTGTACACTGCACACACACTCCTCATTGCTCACACTGCACACACTGACACACTGCACACACACTGCACACTGCACACACACTGCTCATTGCTCACACTGCACACACTGACACACTGCACACACACTGCACACCGCACACACACTGCTCATTGCTCACACTGCACACACTGACACACTGCACACACACTGCTCATTGCTCACACTGCACACACTGACACACTGCACACACACTGTACACTGCACACACACTCCTCATTGCTCACACTGCACACACTGACACACTGCACACACACTGCACACACACTGCACACTACACACAATTATTATATAGAAATAAACAGACAACTGCACTTTAACAGATGTATTTTGCCTGTACAACGTCTTGTGACTTTTGTTTGACAAAGTTAAGGGGGTGGGAAGTCATTGTGCTGTGGGGGGGTGGGGGGTGGCGGGGCCCTGCGCTGCGGCTACGGCGGGCCCTGTACTGCGGCGGGGGGGGGGGTTAGCGGTCTGTGTGTGAGTGCGAGTGCCTGTCTGTGTGTGTGTGTGTGTGTGAGTGCGTGAGTGCCTGCATGTGTGTGCGCGCGTGTGTGTGTATGAGTGCGTGAGTGCCTGTGTGTGTGTGTGTGTGTGTATGTGTATGTGTGTATGTATGAGTGCTCCAGCCCGAGTCCGTGGAGGGAGGGGGGGGGGAGAGTAGCGGGTCCCTCCTGCAGCCAGTGGAGGGAGTGGGGGGAGAGTAGCAGCTCCCTCCTGCAGTCCGGGGAGGGGGGGGAGAGTAGCAGCTCCCTCCTGCAGTCCGGGGAGGGGGGGGAGAGTAGCGGGTCCCTCCTGCAGCCTGTGGAGGGAGGGGGGGGAGAGTAGCAGCTCCCTCCTGCAGTCCGTGGAGGGAGGGGGGGGGGAGAGTAGCGGGTCCCTCCGCTCAAGCCACGCCCCTCCTCCCTGTCAAACCTCCCACCTCCCGCTCACCTCCCGCTCCGGCTCTTACACTTACTTACACACACACTCAGACACTTACACACACTCACAGACACTCACACACACTCACACACACTCACAGACACTCACACACACTTAGACACTCACAGACACTCACACACACTTACACACACTTACACACACACTCAGACACTTACACACACTCACAGACACTTACACACACTCACACCCACATACACACACCCATATACACACACACACACTTTCTCTCCCATATATACATACACACACACACTCTCTCACTCTACACAGACGGGGGTGGGGTCGGAGCAGAGGAAAGGCCGCGACCAGCACCACCACCCGCTCCCCCCCCTCCTCCCACGCAGGCAGCGGGAGCACCGGGGACAGCGGTGGGGAGAAGAAACCCCCCGCTACCACCTCCATGCAGGCAGCGGGATCTGAGGTAAGCGGCGACCTGAGGGACATCCCCGCTCCCATCTCCTGCCCCGCGGCCTGTCCCGCGGTGACAGGGGGAAGCGGGGACAGGAGGGACATCCCCGCTCCCATCTCCTGCCCCGCGGGCTGTCCCGCGGTGACAGGGGGAAGTGACATAGGGCCTGGATGGGAGTAACACTAAGACATACTTATTGTCACGTTATTGGGAGTTATAGGGCCTGGATGGGAGTAACACTAAGACATACTTACAAAAATAGACATAAACCTGGCGCATGTGATATAAATGTGAAGTGATATTAAAGTCCAAAGTTAAAGGATATACAGACTGTAAGTCCCAATCCTGAAAGGTCAGCTGATGATAGATGGTTTAAAAATCACAGTTCACAAAATGTAAAGCATACAGTCCTCTTCACGTTGTATGTTCAACCTGCAGATGTGTGACATTAAGCAGAGAAACAGGACATTGCGCAGTATATTTGATTGCCAATGTTGCACTTAATTTCTAAGCTCAATAGATTGCCTACTTACTAGAAGTAGATGAAATACATGCAGGGGAGAGAATCTGTGCTTGGAGCCTTCTGTGTCCTGGTCGCCTTCGGTAAATCACGAACCCCTCGTGGTGTCCTCTGCTACCGTGGATGTTTAGGAAGGTCTCCCTTTCAGGAACGTAGTCTCCTGGATCAGTCTTAGGGTCCCTGCGGTCTTTTATTCTCCAGTGGGGATAAAAGAGGGCAAAGGATTGCGCAGAAATAAAAACTTTTATTGGACGCCTACCTAAAACAGTTAAAATACTCACAAAAGTCGGTGAGTGTAAAATCAAAGAAGTGCCCGACCCAGCACACCCAAAAAGCTGCACTCTGTCTCTGAATGTCCGCCTCGGTGCCGCGTGTACCTCGCGAGATTCCGGCGCGGTTCGGATGACGTCACCGTCTCCTCTCAGTGACTAGCAGCTTGAGTGTGGGGGGCAGTACCTCTTAGGCTCCTCCCTACGCGTTTCGTGACGGGGAACGTCACTTCGTCAGGGGATTGTGGAGCCTCAGCAATCCCGTGTGCAATATATAGCCCCAGTTAACCCCTAGCTTACAGGAGCCACTAGAAACCAATCATGTCAGAGTGATTAAACTTCCTGATAATTGCAATCAGATGGGTTAAAGTTAATCACCTCTGGGGCGACTCCCAGGTTCATCTTGGAAACATGGGATCACATATTATGCATAAACAGTGTCATTGTATAAAAACAGTATCAAATTCACATAATATATAAAAATTTCATTGGATGAGAGAATGAATAATTAATTCAAAGAAAAGATGCTAAATCGAAATCGATGTTTAACCCTTTAGGGGAGAGGGTCTTGAGAGTATAGATCCAGAAGGTCTCTTGCTGTGAGACCCTCTGTAATCTATCCCCCCCTCTGACACCCACCTTGGGGCAATCTATGCCGATACATGTAAGCCCCTCTGGAGACTGATTGTGATGCAATTTAAAATGGTTGGACACACTATGTGTCTCCAAACCATTTTTAATATTGTACACATGTTCGGCGAATCTTCTTTTCATGGTCTCCCCGTCCTGCCTACATATTGTAATTTGCAGGGACATTCTAAAAGGTAAACACAGAAATTAGATTTGCAGTTAATAAACGTGCGAATTTCAAAACTCTTTCCGGTGACATTGGATTTGAATTCTTTACATTTAGATCCATAACTACAACCAATACACTTCTTACAGGGGAAATAACCTTTAAGTTCTGTTAACCACATGGTTTGTCCCAAACCCTGATGCTTCTTGGGGCAACTAGGGGCCAATTGGGATTTTAAATTTTGAGCTTTTCTATACACAATTTGTGGTTTGTCAGGTAATATTGATTGTAAAATAGGGTCTCTTTGTAGGATCCCCCAGTGTTTATTAAACACTTTGGATATTTCCCTAGACATACCATTGAACTGTGTAATGAAAGGGAGAAATGCTTTACCTGAATGTGCATCTACTTTTTTGACAGGATGGATCAAGGAAGCTCTTTCTATATTGTTAGCTTGATCAATAGCATTTTTAACAGCCTTCCCATTATATTTCCTGTCTTTAAACTTGTTACCCAGATCCTCAATTTGTTCTTTGTACACTTCCACTTGTGAGCAGTTCCTTTTTACTCTAAGTGCTTGTCCTTTTGGAATATTTTTTATCCATTGAGGATGATGGTGGCTGGATGCTAAGACATAGGAGTTGGCATTCACCTCTTTATAATAAGTTTTTGTGTGTATCTCATTGTTGTCAGTATAAAGAGTAAGATCTAGGAAGTTTATAGAGTGTGGACTGGAGTTGAACGTGAATTGGATGTTATACTCATTTGTATTGAGGTGTTCTTTGAAGGCCTCTAGTTCCTCTTTGGTGCCCTTCCAGACGCATAGCACATCATCGATGTAGCGTTAACTGTGATTTTGAAACCATCTATCATCAGCTGACCTTTCAGGATTGGGACTTACAGTCTGTATATCCTTTAACTTTGGACTTTAATATCACTTCACATTTATATCACATGCGCCAGGTTTATGTCTATTTTTGTATTTGTATTCATGTGTAGAGGTTTATTTTGGGATATTCCTCAATAGATTACCAGGCTGCTTTTTTTTTTTTTTTTTTTTTTTTTTTTTGTGCACTGCACTGTTTAATTCATTTGTGCACTGCACAGTCACATTTAGGTATAGCGCTTGTCACAGTATATTTTGTATTTTTATTTTACTAAGACATACTTACTGTCACGTTATTGGGAGTTAGAGGATCTGGATGGGAGTAACACTTAGACATACTTATTGTCACGTTATTGGGAGTTAGAGGATCTGGATGGGAGTAACACTTAGACATACTTATTGTCACGTTATTGGGAGTTAGAGGGTCTGGATGGGAGTAACACTTAGACATACTTATTGTCACGTTATTGGGAGTTATAGGGCCTGGATGGGAGTAACACTAAGACATACTTACTGTCACGTTATTGGGAGTTATAGGGCCTGGATGGGAGTAACACTAAGACATACTTACTGTCACGTTATTGGGAGTTATAGGGCCTGGATGGGAGTAACACTAAGACATACTTATTGTCACGTTATTGGGAGTTATAGGGTCTGGATGGGAGTAACACTTAGACATACTTACTGTCACGTTATTGGGAGTTATAGGGCCTGGATGGGAGTAACACTAAGACATACTTATTGTCACGTTATTGGGAGTTATAGGGTCTGGATGGGAGTAACACTAAGACATACTTACTGTCACGTTATTGGAAGTTATAGGGTCTGGATGGGAGTAACACTAAGACATAATTACTGTCACGTTATTGGGAGTTGTAGGCTCTGGATGGGAATAACACTAAGGCTGCGCTTACAGTGCCGGCGACGGCGACCAAAAACAAATGTATTGCCGCTGTCACGTGCGCTTATAGTAAGCACAACGCAACGGGAGCGACGCAAAATTTGGAAGCCGGTCAAATTTGAATTTTTAGTGGCTGTTGCCAAATGTGACAGCCTCTGAACCAATCAATGACCTGGTCGCCCGCGATATCGCCGCAAAGCGAACTACAAATTTTGCTAGCGGCGATAGCGACGGGTGACGTCGCCGTTGCTGTCGCGCACACTATAAGCGCGGCCTAAGACATACTTACTATAACGTTATTGGAAGTTATAGGGCCTGGATGGGAGTAAAACTAAGACATACTTACCGTCACGTTATTGGGAGTTATAGGGTCTGGATGGGAGTAACATTAAGACATACTTATTGTCACGTTATTGGGAGTTATAGGGCCTGGATGGGAGTAACATTAAGACATACTTATTGTCACGTTATTGGGAGTTATAGGGCCTGGATGGGAGTAACATTAAGACATACATATTGTCACGTTATTGGGAGTTATAGGGTCTGGATGGGAGTAAAACTAAGACATACTTACTGTCACGTTATTGGGAGTTATAGGGCCTGGATGGGAGTAACACTAAGACATACTTACCGTCACGTTATGGGAAGTTATAGGGTCTGGATGGGAGTAAAACTAAGACATACTTACCGTCACGTTATTGGGAGTTATAGGGCCTGGATGGGAGTAACATTAAGACATACATATTGTCACGTTATTGGGAGTTATAGGGTCTGGATGGGAGTAAAACTAAGACATTCTTATTGTCACGTTATTGGGAGTTATAGGGCCTGGATGGGAGTAAAACTAAGACATACTTACCGTCACGTTATTGGGAGTTATAGGGCCTGGATGGGAGTAACATTAAGACATACTTATTGTCACGTTGTTGGGAGTTATAGGGTCTGGATGGGAATAACATTAAGACATACATATTGTCACGTTATTGGAACTTATAGTAATATATATAAAAAGGTCCAGGGAAAAATTCATGAGAGAATTAGGGATCAAATCATTTGAAATACTCCAAAGAGGGCGTCAAGGCTTTTTTCAGCTGGAAAATCCCCATTGACGGTAATGCAAGGCTTATGCACTCTTGTGTCTTTTTTTTTTAGCATGTACATGAAAGTGAAGAATTTGATCAAAGCGGATAAAGACAAGGGGGCCTATGCAGAGAGCAGCGATTTTAAAAATTGGCGAGGGTAATAAAAAGTAGCTTTATTGGAGAGTTTTATTCTCCATATGCAGAAATGTGCGAAATCCGCAATTTATAGCATGAATGCGTGTGGCGAGTTTAAAATGGAGAGATGCGCGCTGCTGAAATGTGTAAAAAAAAATCGCGCATTTTTTTTCTTTTTCCTATGGCCGGCGAGCTCCAGCTTCTTGCC
The DNA here is from genome assembly GCF_040206685.1 of Ascaphus truei. Lineage (NCBI taxonomy): Eukaryota > Metazoa > Chordata > Amphibia > Anura > Ascaphidae > Ascaphus > Ascaphus truei. Next base: position 69,064 of record NW_027454144.1, on the reverse strand, counting down.
AACTTTTGTTGGCGGAGCTAATTGTAGAAAATCGCGCCATTTTATTGGCGCAAACAGCCGCTACATGGCGTTCGCGCCTTTCTGAATTTGGATATTTTTAAAACTGGCGAGATGTAGGTTCTCGCCAGCCGCGCGGCGAGATTTACAAATAGAAAAAAAAAATGGCGCGTTTTTCGTAACTCGCCATTTTCTGCTGTTTTCTAAGCAAATTTCGCCAAAAAATGGCGATATTTACTATAGCGCAGCTCTCTGCATAGGCCCCAAGGTGAGGAAAAGTGACTCAATCCCAGAATTGTGAGTGTGACTGTGTTTAATATACTGTATGCAGCTTTTGATCTCCATTATTGAAAAACGAACACTGTACTCTAAAACCCCCTGTACCCTAAAACCCCTTACCCAAAAACATAACCCCATTCTCCCTACCCTAAACGCTAAATGAACCCTTAAATGAATTTACCTGGGCGGCTGAGTGTCCAGTGGCAGAGCGGCTGCGGCAGGCCGAACGCCGGCGGAAACGTGTTCCCGACCAAATGTCTGATTCCGCGTATGGTCACCTATGGAGCACGTCCATGTATGCATCTGTTATCAATGGATATGCATGCCCTTTACATCCCACAGCCGGTTTGTGATGTAACCATGCAGCCATCTTTAAAAAGTCCGTAATGTCTTCCCCCCCCCCCTTCCCTGTTCTAGGTTTTAATATTGAATCCTTCCTTTTTTAAATACGTCCATGATAACTGGACCAATCACCATGGGAGGTACCTTCCCCCGGCATCCTGACATTATTCTTTGCCATACACATATGTGATGAGGTGAGTGAATTATGTGATGTCTTTAAAGGAGCAATTCACGCGTTGCGTTTTTGTACTTATTGATTTTTTTTAAACTCGGGATTGAAGCAGGGGGTCTCCGGAGCTGAACCCCATTATTTTCAGCTCAGGGGACCCCCTACTTCCTGAGATACAGCCTATATAGCTCATGCCGGTAGCAGCTTCGGCTAGGCGAGCAAGATCTCCGAAGGGGGCGCCGGTATCTCGGCAACATTTAAATCCCCCGGTGACGTGGGCCAATAGGAAGCCACACCTGATGACATCACGGCTTCCTATTGGCCTGCAGGGCGCATGAGTTTTTAAAAAGCAGCCTTTACGTGAACCCAGCTAGCAAGCCGGTTTGGTTACCGACACCCCCTACGGAGGGAAGTATTTCCGGAGTCAGGGGTCCTCCGAGCTGAAATGATTGGGGTTCGGCTCCGGAGACCCCCTGCTTCAATGCTATGCCAAGAAAGAAAAATATATCTTTTTTAAAAAGCAGTGCTTGGATTGCCTCTTTAATACGAGGGCCCGGGCTCGCCGATTTTAATGCTTTGAGTGCCGGAGGGGTAGTGAGGGCCACGGCCCCTGCAGCGCAGTGCAGTGAAAGCGGTCACGTGACCACGGTGGCCATTTTTCAGGAAACGCAAGAGGAGGCGTCCAAGCAGATCAGGTTTTCAGGATATACCTGCTTCAGCACAGGTGGCTCAGTCACCTGTGCTGACACAGGGATATCCTGAAAACCTAACCTGCTGGTGGCTCTTGAGGACTGGAGTTGGCCACCCTGTGGAGTAAAGGGAAATAAGGGACAAGGAGCAAGAGCCGTGTGGGCTGTGTGGGCGCGTGACAACATATGATGTGCAGGCTGCAGCATGTAAACAAACGGTTATAAACCTGTACCATACAGCAGGGCTTCAATGAGAGGAAGTGAAACGCGCAGCAGACGAGTAGTATATGGGTCAAATAACCTGCACCACTTGAATGTGACTGTCACCTACTGTAGCCCCTGTGGCAAACTGCTCCTTTTATGTAGCGCTGCCGCTTGCCCAGGCCCTGACACAGTCTTCTAGGGTTTGTTTAGCATAAAACGGGGACAAACACGTGTATACACACAAAGGGCACTTAGCCCTCAACCTTCAGCGGTTTATTCTTTCATTAGTAACACTACACATTTTTAAACACCGTCACTTTAAGGACAAAATAAACTCATAAAAATAACATCCACTTATGTCCGGAGTCTAACTAACATGCATATCTCTATCTGCAGTGTTCGACAAATCTTATGTCCGGAGTCTAACTAACATGCATATCTCTATCTGCAGTGTTCGACAAATCACCCAAAAATCTACTCGCTCAACCAAAAAATCTACTCGCCACCTAGTCCCGCCCCTAGTTCCGCCCCCAACTCCGCCCCTAGTCCCGCCTCCAACCCCGCTTTAAAATAAAATATATAAATAAAATACATTTAATAAATTCCTAGTCAGAACATTAGTTTTTGACATAAATGTATTTATTGTATTACATTATACTACAATTAGTCCTTGTTACGTGTGTGTGTGTGTGTGTGTGTGTGTGTGTGTGTGTGTGTGTGTGTGTGTGTGTGTGTGTGTGTGTGTGTGTGTATAAATGTCGGATCTACAAATAAAAGCCAGGTGTGAATGACTAGTTTCCTGAACCCCTTAACCAGTGTCTGGACGTCCCCGCTTCACAATATCTAAAGCAGCAATCCCGCCTGGGATCTTACCTGATCCGCAGTCCCTCAATGTCCAGGTACCCTCATTCCCGCAATGTTATACATTGGAGGGGATGTGTTCCCTACCTGTCTTCTGGGTTAGGGGGGGTTCCGATGTCTTCCGTGTGAAGCTTGAGTCAGATCTGGAAGAAAGCAGTATAGGTTATTTCGGTGTAGTATAGGGCAGTTAAGATATATAGGGTAAATAAGAGATCCAGATCCAGAGTGTGAGAGAGTGTGGCGGCACAGAGAGAGAGAGAGAGAGAGTGTGGGGGAGAGAGAGAGAGTGTGGGGGAGAGAGAGAGTGTGGGGGAGAGAGAGAGTGTGGGGGAGAGAGAGAGTGTGGGGAGAGAGAGAGAGAGTGTGTGGGGGAGAGAGAGAGAGAGTGTGTGGGGGAGAGAGAGAGAATGTGGGGGAGAGAGAGAGAGAGAGAGTGTGGGGGAGAGAGAGAGTGTGGGGGGAGAGAGAGAGTGTGGGGGGAGAGAGAGTGTGGGGGGGAGAGAGAGAGTGTGGGGGGAGAGAGAGAGTGTGGGGGGAGAGAGAGAGTGTGGGGGGAGAGAGAGAGTGTGGGGAGAGAGAGAGAGTGGGGGAGAGAGAGGGAGTGGGGGAGAGAGTGTGGGGGGGGGAGAGAGAGTGTGGGGGGGGAGAGAGAGTGTGGGGGAGAGGGAGAGAGTGGGAGAGAGGGAGAGAGTGGGAGAGAGGGAGAGAGTGGAGAGAGGGAGAGAGTGGGGGAGAGGGAGAGAGTGGGGGAGAGGGAGAGAGTGGGGGAGAGAGAGAGAGTGGGGAGAGAGAGAGGGGAGAGAGAGAGAGTGGGGGAGAGAGAGAGAATGGGGGAGAGAGAGAGAGTGGGGGAGAGAGAGAGTGGGGGAGAGATAGTGTGGGGGGGGAGAGAGTGGGGGGGAGAGGGGGAGAGAGTGGGGGGGAGAGGGAGAGAGTGGGGGGGAGAGAGAGAGTGGGGGAGAGGGAGAGAGTGGGAGAGAGGGAGAGAGTGGGGGAGAGGGAGAGAGTGAGGGAGAGAGTGGGGGAGAGGGAGAGAGTGGGGAGAGAGAGAGAGTGGGGGAGAGAGGGAGACTGACTGACTGGGTAGGTGACTGACTGCCTGACTAGGTAGGTGACTGACTGACTGACTGACTGACTGGGTAGGTGACTGACTGACTGACTGACTGACTGATTGGGTAGGTGACTGGCTGACTGACTGATTTGGTAGGTGACTGACTGGGTAGGTGACTGACTGACTGACTGACTGACTTGGTAGGTGACTGACTGACTGACTGGGTAGGTGACTGACTGACTGACTGGGTAGGTGACTTACTGACTGACTGACTGACTGACTGGGTAGTTGACTGACTGACTGACTGGGTAGGTGACTGACTGACTGACTGGGTAGGTGACTGACTGACTGGGTAGGTGACTGACTGACTGACTGGGTAGGTGACTGACTGGGTAGGTGACTGACTTGTTGGGTGGGTGGGTGACTGACTTGTTGGGTGGGTGGGTGACTGACTTGTTGGGCGGGTGGTTGGGTAGGTAGATGACTGACTGGGTGGGTGGGTAGGTGACTGGGGGGGTGGGTGACTGACTACTTGTGGTCTCTCTCTCTCCCCTCCCCCCCTACACACACACACACCACACTCTCTCCCCCATACACACACACACACACACTCCCCCCTACAAACACACTCTCTCCCCCCCTACACTCACTCACTCTCCCCCCCTACACCCCCTCACTCACAAGCAGACTTGAAATATAGAGATAGCGGGTACTGGCTGCATGGACACACTGGACCACTGGATCATATATCGGATCTTCCAGGTTGGTATTGGCTGGGCATCAGACTCCGGTAGCTGCAGCAAACTCCACGTGGCGTCTTCACAGTTCGCATCTGTAGACGCAGCTCCGTTCCGGGTATGCGTGCGCACTCTGTGTCTCACTCGTTGTGCATTCCAGGCCTCTGCACCAATCACCCACCTGTAGACAGTGTCCAAATTCAGGACAGCCCAGATCAATACTGGACACCTGGATACCAAAAATTCATGTGACACCTTCAGTGGCCATGTTTGATTCTGGCACAGGTAGGGTTGCCAGGTGTCCAATATTGAAACGGACAGGCCTGTATTTGGACACACTGTCCAGTAAAAAATTAGAGGTAATACTGGTCATGTATGTGTCCGGTATTAACTCTCTGGACATAGTGACCTGACCGGCTTGGGGGGTGAGGGATTTCCGCGAGCAGGGCTGCTGCTAGGGGGCTTGGCAGTTTCCTTTATCCTGATCGGCTGCTGGTGGGTAATGCAGGAGGAGGTGTCAGGAGCCTACGGGTGAGGCCAAGAAGAGGAGGAAACAGCATGGAGCGGAGAGGTGTGCGTGCCTGCATGTCGCACCTTTCACCATTGTGTCCAGTATTTTTGGAGAAGCCACCTGGCACAGTGACCAATTAGTTTGGTTTGGACCATGGTCAACAGTGGCCATCTTTGTTGAGGGTAAAAAAAAGACTGCGGTACAGCTGCCATCTTTGATTGGGGCAGAAAGCCTTTGGCTGCGTCCAGGGTTGCAGCAGCCGTGCGGAGGCGCGCTGAGGCTAAGGAAAGCGGGGTGCTTTCCCTGGCCTTGGTTCGCGCGCCGTCCGGGGGCGTGTCAAGGGGCGGGCCAGTGACATCACGGAGCTGGTTCGCCCTCATTGGGCGAACCGCTCACGTGACCGGCCCTGCGCTCCCGTGAGCGCTTGAATCTAAAAATTTCAGAAGACCTACGCTTCCGCCGGGGTTGCCACCTCTCCGGGTTTCACCCAGAGACTTCGGGTTTGGCACCCCCTTCTCCGGGCTCCGGGTTTGCCCCTGAAATCTCCGGGTGGGCGGGTTGTTGCAGACAGGGCAGCACAGTAAGTGACTTCTCATTGCTACAGTATAGATCACTCACAGATCCTCTGCATTTCTCACGGGACTATCTGTGTGCACTTCACAGCCTACTACAACCGGGTCACAGCCCCATGCTATACTGCACATGCTCACAGGTAGGGGATCATGGGAGTTGTAGTTTTTATTAGACAAGATCGATTGACACATAAGCAACACAGTAACATTCTTAGAAACCCTGCTAGAGAACACACACCACCCCCATGTATCTTACCTCCTCTCTCCTCTCTCCCTTCTCCCCCCCTCCCCCTTCTCTAGTCTCCCCCTCTCTCTTCTCCCCCCCTCTCTCTTCTCCCCTCTTCCTCTCTCTCTTCTCCCCTCTTCTCTCCTCTTCCTCTCTCTCTTCTCCCCCTCTCTCTCTCTTCTCCCCTCCTCTCTCTCTTCTCCTCCCCCTCTCTCTCTCTTCTCCTCCCCTCTCTTCTCCCCCTCTCTCTCTTCTCCTCCCCCCCTCTCTCTCTCTTCTCCTCCCCTCTCTCTTCTCCCCCCCTCTCTCTCTTCTTCTCCCGCCCTCTCTCTCTTCTCCCCCCTCTCTCTCTCTTCTCCTCCCCCCTCTCTCTTTCTTCTCCTCCCCCCCCTCTCTCTCTCTTCTCCTCCCCCCTCTCTCTTCTCCTCCCCCCTCTCTCTCTCTCTTCTCCTCCCCCTCTCTCTCTCTCTCTTCTCCTCCCCCCCTCTCTCTCTTCTCCTCCCCCCTCTCTCTCTTTCCCCCCCCCCCCTCTCTCTCTCTTCTCCCCCCCTCTCTCTCTCTTCTCCCCCCCCCCTCTCTCTTCTCCCCCCCTCTCTCTGCTTCTCCCCCCTCTCTCTCTTCTCCTCCCCCCCTCTCTCTCTCTTCTCCTCCCCCCCTCTCTCTCTCTTCTCCTCCCCCCTCTCTCTCTTCTCCTCCCCCCCTCTCTCTCTCTTCTCCTCCCCGCCTCTCTCTCTCTTCTCCTCCCCCCCTCTCTCTTTACAGTAAGCTGCTTCAGTTCCTCCCTTTTGATAGCAATGAGGTAACCTTGTCTTTGTTAAATTAACTCAAGTAAAGTAAACTGAGATAAACCATTGTAATAAATTAATATTGATCAGCGACGACTCTGTTTGCAACAATTGTCATCAGCGTTAGTTATAAATAATAGAAATGATGTAAGGTATAATTCCATATACCATTAACGCAGCAATAGTGCCAGCAATAGCAGTCTCCCGCCATCTCCCCCTGCAACTACTGTCAATATGGCTGCGCGGCGTCAAATGGCGCTGCGTTGCCATGCCAACGGGAACGTCATGTGACGTAACAGCATCCCGTGATGCTCGTTGCCATGACAATGAGACGCCACATGATGTCACTACGTCATGCGGTGCCACGTTGTCATGGCAACTTGACGCCGCGCCACGTTATATAGCATCCCGTTGTCATGGCAACACAGCGTCATTTAAAAAAAAAAAAAATCTCCAGGTTGACTGTCAGTAGAAGGTGGCAACCCTGGCTTCCGCACGCTTGTGGAAGTGTGCGCGAGCCCCTGCTAAAGCCGTTCTCATTGGGCTGCAGGGGCTCACTGGTAAGCGAGAGCGCGCCTCAGCGCCTAAGCGCTGACCATGCCTGAGGCCTTTGTGGTTGTGAATACCTACAGAAACAATGTGTTGCTGGTCCCCATGGGACTGAAAGGGATAATATTCCATATGCATGTCCTGGGGACAGTGGACTTTAATCAGAGAGAAAGTAGAGAAATCTACTTTTTTTTTTTGACAAAATAATATATATACATTATTTAAATTATAGTCAATACTTCTGTCCTGCAAACTGATGGGCTCCCTGCTCTATTTAAAAATAGCTATTACATGCCGTGATGGGAAATGTGCCCTCATTAAACATGGCCGCCGTGTTCCCACTTAAGGGCACAGTTACCAGAATCAAAGATGGCTTCCGATTGCTTCATTGGCGTGTCAGACGCTAGGTGACGCAGGAGTGTACACGAGCGTGCTCCCCGCGGCAGCACATGCGCACAAGCGCACAAGCCTCCGGGCCCTTTCCCATTGTCTGACGCCCAGCCAATGAATGAAGGACGGATGGGTTTAAGGGACCCGGAAGTAAAACGGCCGCTTGCGGGCTCTGCTTCCGGGACGGGAAGATGGAGGCGCTGCACCAGCTCAAGCAGTTTGACGCTTACCCCAAGACGCTGGACGACTTCAGGGTGAAGACGTGCGGCGGGGCTGTAGGTGAGGAGCGGGCACCGGGGTGTGCGAGGGGCGGAGGAGGCCTGGGAGCGCGAGGGGGACTGCAGGGGGTGAGGGAGGAGAGAGTAGGGGGTGAGGGAGGAGAGAGTAGGGGGGTGAGGGAGGACAGAGTAGGGGGGTGAGGGAGGACAGAGTAGGGGGGTGAGGGAGGACAGAGTAGGGGGGTGAGGGAGGACAGGGTAGGGGGGTGAGGGAGGACAGGGTAGGGGGGGTGAGGGAGGACAGGGTAGGGGGGTGAGGGAGGAGAGGGTAGGTAGGTGGGTGAGGGAGGAGAGGGTAGGTAGGTGGGTGAGGGAGGAGAGGGTAGGTAGGTGGGTGAGGGAGGAGAGGGTAGGTAGGTGGGTGAGGGAGGAGAGGGTAGGTAGGTGGGTGAGGGAGGAGAGGGTAGGTAGGTGGGTGAGGGAGGAGAGGGTAGGTAGGTGGGTGAGGGAGGAGAGGGTAGGTAGGTGGGTGAGGGAGGAGAGGGTAGGTAGGTGGGTGAGGGAGGAGAGGGTAGGTAGGTGGGTGAGGGAGGAGAGGGTAGGTAGGTGGGTGAGGGAGGAGAGGGTAGGTAGGTGGGTGAGGGAGGAGAGGGTAGAGGGCCTACAGGGGGGTGAGGGAGGAGAGTAGGGGATGTACAGGGGTGGGTGAGGGAGGAGAGTAGGGGATGTACAGGGGTGGGTGAGGGAGGAGAGTAGGGGATGTACAGGGGTGGGTGAGGGAGGAGAGTAGGGGATGTACAGGGGTGGGTGAGGGAGGAGAGTAGGGGATGTACAGGGGTGGGTGAGGGGAGAGATGGGGACGTAGGGGGGGGGGTGAGGGAGGGGAAAGTAGGGGGGGTGAGGGAGGGGAAAGTAGGGGGGCTGAGGGAGGGGAAAGTAGGGTTTTAGGGGTTTCCATTAGGAAGAAGGTAGAATTCAGTTAGGATTATTCTAGATCTTGGGTGATTTTTAAAGATGAAATCTTCCCTAGGACCAATGTGTGCTAATGACAGTGACCTGTTTAGGGGTCACATTGGTTTATTGTCTTTTAACCAGAAATATTTAGTGAGCGGAGACCTGGGTGGGGGATGATTTTCCTCTGGCTGCTCCCTTTTCTCTGATGGCACTTTGTGTTCAACATGAGTTTGCACAGGCAGAGCCCCCTCTCACCCTCCCCTTATCTTTATTGGCTCTCTGATAGGGGGAGGGTAAACAAACCCCTTGATTGACAATGGCTCCCCATCCAGAGGCCCAGAAGAAATTAATTTTCACAGAATTAAAGCCGCCAATCTTTGCTTTTAGCACAGTTAAAACTTTTTAGGGAAGCCAATTAGACTATTAAATGCTTTATCAAGGTTGCATTCGGGTCGGCAACATGGCACTGCACCTGTAAACCCACTAATCTTTCATTAAGTCGCACGAAGGCCTGCAATCCAAGTATAACTAGCTATTTCTGATCATTCAATTCACCATGCTACAGAAGAACTTCAGCTCCATGTAACCTTTCTTTTATCTTGGCTCAGGGTCTTCAGTTGCATATTGTGGGCAGCACGTGCGATGGAAAACCTTCTAAAGACAAATCCAGTAGATCCTTTTCCTCTTGCAAGCTAAACTTCCTCTGCTCCTCTTTCCTTGTTATGGGGAGGGGCTTATAATGGTAAACTATAGGGCTGTTATAAAAACACACACACACACACACACACACACACACACACACACACACACACACACACACACACACACACACCAGGACTGCCCTTCTCTTCTGCTGCCGCTTCTCTGCACGGTTTGCCAATTGTCACCCCTATGAATTTTGAGGACGCTGCTCTTCGTCGCATTATGATCGCCCACCTCCGCTACCGCTTTTATGATCATTAGCGTCCTCAATGCAGAAGGGTTACTCTCAGAACAGTGCATAGAAGCCCCAATATAGAATGTCCAATATGACATTACTTGATACATTATTTTTTTTAATTCCAAATATGGGTCATTTAGTTCAATTGTTTGGCCAAACATGCATCCTTGTTAAGGTGACCCTTTCATCAGGTACCTTCACTACCAATGTTATACTTTATGCTTTGTATTTCCTCCACTGCATAGGTTAGTGTTTTTCAACCAGGGTTCCTAGGGGCCCCTTGGGTTCCCTGGGCATCCCTAAGGCTGCTGGTCCCAGTGCGTTCTGTAGCACGCACGCCCGAGGGCGTGTGCACAGCGCTTCACCGCAGATCGCGGCCCTGGGAGAGAGGGAGCGTTTGTGACGGGAGGGGGCGTGGTGGGCTTTTTGCGGGGGCGTGGCCATCACCATGACCTCACGTGGCTGGTCTGCCCTCATTGGATGAACCGCTGGCGGGGGCGTGGCCACGTCTCCGTCGCAAGTTCCACATACAAAAAAATTGTATGTGTGAACTTGCAGTACAGCGCGGCTGCTAAATGCGCACCGACGCATGTACTTGGCCCGGTAGAACGCACTGGAATCGCAGCCCTAATGGTTCCTTGCAATTTTACGGTCTTGAAAATTGTACTAAATACAGAAGAATTTCCAATGCATCTGATCTCAGACGCGCTATTAGAGAGGGTTGGGGTTCCTTACAGTGCATCTGATCTCAGACGCGCTATTAGAGAGGGTTGGGGGTTCCTTACAGTGCATCTGATCTCAGATGCGCTATTAGAGAGGGTTGGGGTTCCTTACAGTGCATCTGATGTCAGACGCGCTATTAGAGAGGGTTGGGGTTCCTTACAGTGCATCTGATCTCAGACGCGCTATTAGAGAGGGCTGGGGGTTCCTTACAGTGCATCTGATCTCAGACGCGCTATTAGAGAGGGCTGGGGGTTCCTTACAGTGCATCTGATCTCAGACGCGCTATTAGAGAGGGTTGGGGTTCCTTACAGTGCATCTGATCTCAGACGCGCTATTAGAGAGGGTTGGGGTTCCTTACAATGCATCTGATCTCAGACGCGCTATTAGAGAGGGTTGGGGTTCCTTACAATGCATCTGATCTCAGACGCGCTATTAGAGAGGGTTGGGGGTTCCTTACAGTGCATCTGATCTCAGACGCGCTATTAGAGAGGGTTGGGGTTTCTTGCATAAATAACATTTATCCATTACATTTGTTTAGGGCGGTGAATGGGGCAATGTTTGTTAATATAGTGTTTTCTTTCCCCTTGGCTCACACTGTCCTTATTAGAGACCCAATAAAGATAGGGGGCCGGGGAGGGCTCTGCCTGTGCAAACTCTTGTTGAACACATGGTGACATCAGACCGAAGGGAGCAACCGGAGGGAATCACAAAATTGCTTTATCTGGCTTTATTCTCCACCGTCTGAGAGGCAGTTGGTCACTTGTACGTTACAGGCGCCTCTTGTATGTAAGCGGTTAATGCAATTGTGCTTTATGAAGATCTGTATATATCTTTTTCTTTTCTATCGACAGTTCACGATCTGCAGAGCTTTGGACTTGACAATGTGAGTATGATCAGAAATAGCATTATTAGACCAGGAGTGGCTAACTCCAGACCTCAAGGGCCACCAACAGGTTAGGTCAGGGGGGCGCAAACTGGGGGCACAAGATTTATTTGGGGGGGGGGGGGGCACGTCGGTTATAGAGGCCCCGCGCTCTTCCCCCCCAAAGCATTTAAATTTAATGCCAGGAAGCGCGCGTGGCCTCTAACTTATTTACCTTGACTTTGGGCGATGCGTTGCCGTGGCATAAAATGACGCCGCAGGTTGACATAACATCACATGACCCCGCGGCGTAATTTGACGCCAATTGTTAGGTATGGGGGGGGCGCGCGAGCACTGGGGCTGAGCAGGCAGAGGGCGTAGCGCAGAAAGTTTGCGCACCCGTGGGTTAGGTTATAAGGATATTCCTGCTTCAGCACAGGTGCTGCTGCCATTCTGACTAAGTACCAATGTAAAGGGGTTTTGGCTGCACACCACAATATAATAAATACATACAGTTTACCGGTGCTGCTGGTTATAGGAAGTACCTGCCAGGCAAATTCCAATGTACACTGAGGAAAAAAGAGATCCAGCGCTCCACGGATGTCAAGATAAATGAATTTATTGTGCCACACGACGTTTCGATTAGGCCTAATCACTTGAAAAAGACCTGTTGGTCGAAACGTCGTGTGGCACAATAAATTCATTTATCTTGAAATCTGTGGAGCGCTGGATCTCTCTTTTTTTCGCCATTCTGATTAAGCCACTGATTGCGCGACCTGTGCTGAAGCAGGGATATCCTGAAAACCTAGCCTGTTGGTGGCCTTTGAGGGCTGAAGTGGACCACCTATGCGTTAGTTTGGTACCAGAGCGAAACCATTGCCCTGTGGATCAGCGATGTAGGAAATGGTCCAAAATGTGTTGGAGAAATGTTAACTGTTTTCCAAAATTAAATTCCCTGCTAAATATTTCACCAAGCATCACCATGCTAATATCGGGAAATTTGCCTTAGATTTGGGGGCTTTCAGCGAAATACCACCACTCTGTGAGCGAACCCTTGTTTCCGTATTTATAGTCTCTGCATTACGTGATTGTAGAGTTATTAGCATATTAAACAGTTATAGTGCACATTGGCCCAGATCCACACACTGGTGCTGATCTTTAGCACGCCTCCGCTCCCATTCATATCGTTAGGAGTATGGCCGTGCTAAAGCTTGGCACCCTTTTGTGTATCTGGGCCATTGACTTATTGCTTGGAGCATCGCGTTCGAGCTGTGACTCAGCCGCGGTTATATTCACAACTCCAGGGTACGTTTTGCTTGGTTCCTGACCTCATGCAAAGTTTTCGCACATCTCTACGGACCAGATTTGATAGAAAAGTGTTACATTACAATGTGCCTTCACACCTGCAAATCCTGTTAAGCAGGGCGTTGGCTTGACATGTCGCCTCACATTGCTTCGATTTGTAAGCTCTGTCTGGGCAGGTCTTGCTTCATGTTGAAGGTGTATACCAGGGGTCTTCTACTAGTTCTCCAAAGAGGTCAGATCAGTAAATGGGCGACAAGGGTTATTTCAATGTCATTTTAGATGCATCTACATAACATCTGTACCATATATATTTACTTTACCTTAACTTACAAGTGAGTTTCGGTGTGAAAAACACGAAGTAACTGGTATGAAATTAGCAAGTCCATGGGCCACATGAAGGTCCCGCGCCAGGCGCCAGTTTGAGTCGTGGTGTTATACCCTTCTGTATTTTACATGGCATATCAGGAGTGCCGTATATTAATACTAAATGTGTTCTTTCAGATAAATATGACGCATCACATCAAACATCTTTCCTTTGGGAGGGATTATCCGGGCATCGTAAACCCACTTGATGGCACCAGTGTCGACGCCAGCCAAGGTAAATATATTTCAATGTTGATCATGTGCTTTTGGATTCATATCGAAGGAGATCTCGACATTCATTCACTCTGTAAACTGTACAGTTGGGCAATATACCGATATGATGTAATACCGCGGTAGTAAAAATTACGATAAGTTAATATTCGCATTTATTATAGCGGTACTGGTGTTTGCTGTGGACGTCAATGGAGGTTTTAATGGACAGAATGTGACTTGCAGTTTAAAGGTGCAAACACAGCCAGAGAAAAAAAAGCATCAGCCAGATGTGACCCCTTAAACATGTCACTGCCATCAGTACACTTTGGCCCTAGGAAGGATTGTCTCTTTAAAATGTGTCGGCTTGATAAAAGGCAGATCTGTCATTGTAAATAGGATGCGAGACCGCTCCTTCACTTCCCATCCCTTGAGTTTTGGGGCATGCCTTGTTCCTCAGAAGATCGCTTTGCCATGTGTTTGCCCTTTTCCTCTTAAAGGGGCAGTGTCTCCTATGATCAAATTATGTTTGAGGTCGCACCGGGGTGATTGCATTTTTCTTACCAGAATCCAATACCTGGAAATATTTTTAACTCAATTTGTTTTTAGTTTGGAGACACTTGGGAGGGGTTTGAATAGGCGGTAACATTTCTTCCGGCACCAGAAGGGGTCTTATGACATAGCACTGCTTGGTAAATGTCCTTTCGTGCTTCCTTGATATACAAACACACCATTACATGAAAATATTCAATTACTGTCTTCATTAATTGGGATATGGCCTTACTTTTTGAGCCAAAACAAGTAACAAAATAATTTCTCTGGGAACATTCATCATAGAAACATTTAGCAAATCAGATCCATTCTCACCACTTACTGAAACGGCGGGTCCAGGCCGGTTCCATGCTTTTTTCTTTCTAGGAGGATACAGATACTTATTACTAAAATGCCTTGTGGCTTCTACAGCGACCATGTGGCCCTGAACCCCTCGTCCCTTCACAAAGCCCTTGTGACATCCGGCCCAGGCCCTGGCACAACAGAGGGTTGTTGTGACTTAGTCCTTGTTTTGTAGGGAGAGTTCGGGCTGACGCCCCCACGGTGCAGCCTGAGCAAAGCGGAAGTGGGGGCCA
>NW_027454144.1:0-50000 GCF_040206685.1 Ascaphus truei | reverse complement strand
CCCCCCTCCCCCCCCGATGCTCCACTCACCTCCCCTCCCTCCCCCCTCCCTCCCCGATGCTCCACTCACCCCCCCCCCCCTCCTCCCCGGCAGGGGGACAGGCAGCTGACACGTGGCACCTAACATGGCGGCGCACGGAAGGACCCCCTTCCTCCCTCGCGGAGTAACAAAGATGGCGGCGGCCGGAACGAGAGGTGACGTGTGTATGTCACTGTGTGTCACTGTCACTGTGTGTGTGTCACTGTGTGTCACTGTGTGTCACTGTGTGTCACTGTGTGTCACTGTGTGTCACTGTGTGTCACTGTGTGTCACTGTGTGTCACTGTGTCACTGTGTCACTGTGTCACTGTGTCAGTGTCACTGTGTGTGTGTGTGTGTGTGTGTGTGTGTGTTTGTGTGTGAGACACTGTGTGAGACACTTTGTGTGTGTGCGTGACACTGTGTGTGTGTGACACTGTGTGTGTGTTTGTGTGTGTGACACTGTGTGTGTGTGACACTGTGTGTGTGTGTGACACTGTGTGTGTGTGTGACACTGTGTGTGTGTGTGACACTGTGTGTGTGTGACACTGTGTGTGTGTGACACTGTGTGTGTGTGACACTGTGTGTGTGTGACACTGTGTGTGTGTGACACTGTGTGTGTGTGACACTGTGTGTGTGTGTGACACTGTGTGTGTGTGTGACACTGTGTGTGTGTGTGACACTGTGTCTGTGACACTGTGTGACACTGTGTGTGTGTGTGACACTGTGTGTGTGTGTGTGTGTGTGTGTGTGTGTGTGTGACACTGTGTGTGTGTGTGTGTGTGTGTGACACTGTGTGAGACACTGTGTGTGTTTCAGGCACTGTAGGGTGGGGACCGGAGCTACAGGGGGTGGTCAGGAGCGTAAAGAGAGGGGGGAGCGGAGAAACATACAGGGGGAGTGGAGAGGAGGGACCCGGAAATTTTAAGCAACCCACCCCCCCCTCCTGTCCACTGCCCCCCTCCTGCCCACTGTCCCCACCTCCTGTCCACTGTCCCCCCCCCTCCTTTCCACTGTCCCCCTCTCCTGTCCACTGTCCCCCCCTCCTGTCGACTGCCCCCCCTCCTGTCGACTGCCCCCCCTCCTGTCGACTGTCCCCCCCTCCTGGCCACTGTCCCCCCCCCCTCCTGTCCACTGTCCCCCCCCCTCCTGTCCACTGTCCCCCCCCCTCCTGTCCACTGTCCCCCCCCCTCCTGTCCACTGTCCCCCCCCCTCCTGTCCACTGTCCCCCCCCCTCCTGTCCACTGTCCCCCCCCTCCTGTCCACTGTCCCCCCCCTCCTGTCCACTGTCCCCCCCTCCTGTCCACTGTCCCCCCCCTCCTGTCCACTGCCCCCCCCCCTCCTGTCCACTGTCCCCCCCCCTCCTGTCCACTGTCCCCCCCCCTCCTGTCCACTGCCCCCCCCCCTCCTGTCCACTGTCCCCCCCCCTCCTGTCCACTGTCCCCCCCCCTCCTGTCCACTGTCCCCCCCCATCCTGTCCACTGTCCCCCCCTCCTGTCCGCTGTCCCCTCCCCCTCCTGTCCGCTGTCCCCTCCCCCTCCTGTCCACTGCCCCCCCCTTCCTGTCCGCTGCCCCCCCCTTCCTGTCCACGGTCAAGAGAGCCTCTAAATTAATAAAGGGGATGGACATTCTAACTTATGAGGAGAGGCTAGCTAAATTAGGCTTATTTACATTAGAAAAGAGGCGTCTAAGAGGGGATATGATAACTATATACAAATATATTCAGGGACAATACAAGGAGCTTTCAAAAGAACTATTCATCCCACGGGCAGTACAAAGGACTCGGGGCCATCCCTTAAGGTTGGAGGAAAGGAAATTTCACCAGCAACAAAGGAAAGGGTTCTTTACAGTAAGGGCAGTTAAAATGTGGAATTCATTACCCATGGAGACTGTGATGGCAGATACAATAGATTTGTTCAAAAAAAGGTTGGACATCTTTTTAGATGGGAAAGGTATACAGGGATATACCAAATAAGTATACATGGGAAGGATGTTGATCCAGGGATTAATCCGATTGCCAATTCTTGGAGTCAGGAAGGAATTAATTTTTCCCCTTAATGGGGTTTTTTGTTTGCCTTCCTCTGGATCAATAAGTAAGTATAGATATAGAATAAAGTATCTGTTGTCTAAATTTAGCATAGGTTGAACTTGATGGACGTACGTCTTTTTTCAACCTCATCTACTATGTAACTATGTAATGTAAATCTCAATCTCAATCAATGTAAATCTCAATCTCAATCAATGTAAATCTCAATCAATGTAAATCTAAATCTCAATCAATGTAAATCTCAATCAATGTAAACTAAATCTCAATCAATGTAAATCTGAATCTTAATCCCAATCTCAATCAATGTAAATCTCAATCTCAATCAATGTAAATCTAAATCTCAATCAATGTAAATCTGAATCTCAATCCCAATCTCAATCAATGTAACTCTCAATCTCAATCAATGTAAATCTGAATCTCAATCCCAATCTCAATCAATGTAAATCTCAATCAATGTAAATCTAAATCTCAATCAATGTAAATGTAAATGTAAATCTCAATCAATGTAAATCTCAATCTCAATCAATGTAAATCTCAATCTCAATCAATGTAAATCTAAATCTCAATCAATGTAAATCTAAATCTCAATCAATGTAAATCTAAATCTCAATCAATGTAAATCTAAATCTCAATCAATGTAAATCTAAATATCAATCAATGTAAATCTAAATCTCAATCAATGTTAAATCTAAATCTCAATCAATGTAAATCTCAATCTCAATCAATGTAAATCTCAATCTCAATCAATGTAAATCTAAATCTCAATCAATGTAAATCTAAATCTCAATCAATGTAAATCTCAATCTCAATCAATGTAAATCTCAATCAATGTAAATCTAAATCTCAATCAATGTAAATCTAAATCTCAATCAATGTAAATCTCAATCTCAATCAATGTAAATCTCAATCTCAATCAATGTAAATCTCAATCTCAATCAATGTAAATCTCAATCAATGTAAATCTAAATCTCAATCAATGTAAATCTAAATCTCAATCAATGTAAATCTAAATCTCAATCAATGTAAATCAATGTAAATCTCAATCAATTTAAATCTAAATCTCAATCAATGTAAATCTAAATCTCAATCAATGTAAATCTAAATCTCAATCAATGTAAATCTCAATCAATGTAAATCTAAATCTCAATCAATGTAAATCTAAATCTCAATCAATGTAAATCTAAATGTAAATCTAAATCTCAATCAATGTAAATCAATGTAAATCTCAAACAATTTAAATCTAAATCTCAATCAATGTAAATCTAAATCTCAATCAATGTAAATCTAAATCTCAATCAATGTAAATCTCAATCAATGTAAATCTAAATCTCAATCATTGTAAATCTAAATGTAAATGTAAATCTCAATCAATGTAAATCAAAATCTCAATCAATGTAAATCTCAATCAATGTAAATCTAAATCTCAATCAATGTAAATCTAAATCTCAATCAATGTAAATCTAAATCTCAATCAATGTAAATCTAAATCTCAACCAATGTAAATCTAAATCTCAATCAATGTAAATCTAAATCTCAATCAATGTAAATCTAAATCTCAATCAATGTAAATCTAAATCTCAATCAATGTAAATCTAAATCTCAGCCAATGTAAATCTGAATCTCAATCAATGTAAATCTAAATCTCAACCAATGTAAATCTAAATCTCAATCAATGTAAATCTAAATCTCAATCAATGTAAATAAATCTCAATCTCAACCAATGTAAATCTTAACCAATGTAAATCTAAATCTCAATCAATGTAAATCTCAATCTCAATCACTGTAAATCTCAATCAATGTAAATGTAAATTTCAATCAATGTAAATCTAAATCTCAATCAATGTAAATCTAAATCTCAATCAATGTAAATCTAAATGTAAATCTAAATCTCAATCAATGTAAATCTCAATCAATTTAAATCTAAATCTCAATCAATGTAAATCTCAATCAATGTAAATCTAAATGTAAATCTAAATCTCAATCAATGTAAATCTAAATCTCAATCAATGTAAATCTAAATCTTAATCACTGTAAATCTCAATCTCAATCAATGTAAATCTAAATCTCAATCAATGTAAATCTAAATCTCAATCAATGTAAATCTCGATCAATATAAATCTAAATGTAAATCTAAATCCCAATCAATGTAAATCTAAATCTCAATCAATGTAAATCTAAATCTCAATCAATGTAAATCTAAATCTCAATCAATGTAAATCAATGTAAATCTCAATCAATTTAAATCTAAATCTCAATCAATGTAAATCTAAATCTCAATCAATGTAAATCTAAATCTCAATCAATGTAAATCTAAATCTCAATCAATGTAAATCTAAATCTCAATCAATGTAAATCTAAATCTCAATCAATGTAAATCTAAATCTCAATCAATGTAAATCTAAATGTAAATCTAAATCTCAATCAATGTAAATCAATGTAAATCTAAATTTCAATCAATGTAAATCTAAATCTCAATCAATGTAAATCTAAATCTCAATCAATGTAAATCTAAATCTCAATCAATTTAAATCTAAATCTCAATCAATTTAAATCTCAATGTAAATCTAAATCTCAATCAATGTAAATCTAAATCTCAATCAATGTAAATCTCAATCAATTTCAATCTAAATCTCAATCAAGGTAAATCTGAATGTGAATCTAAATCTCAATCAATTTCAATCTAAATCTCAATCAATGTAAATCTCAATTTGAATCTAAATCTCAATCAATGTAAATCTAAATCTAAATCAATGTAAATCTCAATCAAGGTAAATCTGAATGTAAATCTAAATCTCAATCAATTTCAATCTAAATCTCAATCAATGTAAATCTCAATTTGAATCTAAATCTCAATCAATGTAAATCTAAATCTAAATCAATGTAAATCTCAATCAAGTTAAATCTAAATCTCAATCAATGTAAATCTCAATCAATGTAAATCTCAATCAATGTAAATCTAAATCTCAATCAATGTAAATCTCAATCAATGTAAATCTCAATCAATGTAAATCTAAATCTCAATCAATGTAAATCTAAATCTCAATCAATGTAAATCTAAATCTCAATCAATGTAAATCTAAATCTCAATCAATGTAAATCTAAATGAAAATCTAAATCTCAATCAATGTAAATCTAAATGATAATCTAAATCTCAATCAATGTAAATCTCAATCAATGTAAATCTAAATCTCAATCAATGTAAATCTCAATCAATGTAAATCTAAATCTCAATCAATGTAAATCTAAATGTAAATCTTAATCTCAAACAATGTAAATCTAAATCTCAATCAATGTAAATCTCAATCTCAATCAATGTAAATCTCAATCTCAATCAATGTAAATCTAAATCTCAATCAATGTAAATCAATGTAAATCTCAATCAATTTAAATCTAAATCTCAATCAATGTAAATCTAAATCTCAATCAATGTAAATCTAAATCTCAATCAATGTAAATCTAAATCTCAATCAATGTAAATCTAAATCTCAATCAATGTAAATCTAAATCTCAATCAATGTAAATCTAAATCTCAATCAATGTAAATCTAAATGTAAATCTAAATCTCAATCAATGTAAATCAATGTAAATCTAAATTTCAATCAATGTAAATCTAAATCTCAATCAATGTAAATCTAAATCTCAATCAATGTAAATCTAAATCTCAATCAATTTAAATCTAAATCTCAATCAATTTAAATCTCAATGTAAATCTAAATCTCAATCAATGTAAATCTAAATCTCAATCAATGTAAATCTCAATCAATTTCAATCTAAATCTCAATCAAGGTAAATCTGAATGTGAATCTAAATCTCAATCAATTTCAATCTAAATCTCAATCAATGTAAATCTCAATTTGAATCTAAATCTCAATCAATGTAAATCTAAATCTAAATCAATGTAAATCTCAATCAAGGTAAATCTGAATGTAAATCTAAATCTCAATCAATTTCAATCTAAATCTCAATCAATGTAAATCTCAATTTGAATCTAAATCTCAATCAATGTAAATCTAAATCTAAATCAATGTAAATCTCAATCAAGTTAAATCTAAATCTCAATCAATGTAAATCTCAATCAATGTAAATCTCAATCAATGTAAATCTAAATCTCAATCAATGTAAATCTCAATCAATGTAAATCTCAATCAATGTAAATCTAAATCTCAATCAATGTAAATCTAAATCTCAATCAATGTAAATCTAAATCTCAATCAATGTAAATCTAAATCTCAATCAATGTAAATCTAAATGAAAATCTAAATCTCAATCAATGTAAATCTAAATGATAATCTAAATCTCAATCAATGTAAATCTCAATCAATGTAAATCTAAATCTCAATCAATGTAAATCTCAATCAATGTAAATCTAAATCTCAATCAATGTAAATCTAAATGTAAATCTTAATCTCAAACAATGTAAATCTAAATCTCAATCAATGTAAATCTCAATCTCAATCAATGTAAATCTCAATCTCAATCAATGTAAATCTAAATCTCAATCAATGTAAATCTAAATCTCAATCAATGTAAATCTAAATATCAATCAATGTAAATCTAAATCAATGTAAATCTAAATCTCAATCAATGTAAATCTCAATCAATGTAAATCTAAATCTCAATCAATGTAAATCTCAATCAATGTAAATCTAAATCTCAATCAATGTAAATCTAAATGTAAATCTAAATCTCAATCAATGTAAATCTCAATCAATGTAAATCTAAATCTCAATCAATGTAAATCTAAATATCAATCAATGTAAATCTAAATCAATGTAAATCTAAATCTCAATCAATGTAAATCTCAATCAATGTAAATCTAAATCTCAATCAATGTAAATCTAAATGTAAATCTAAATCTCAATCAATGTAAATCTAAATCAATGTAAATCTAAATCTCGATCAATTTAAATCTAAATCTCGATCAATGTAAATCTAAATGTAAATCTAAATCTCAATCAATGTAAATGTAAATGTAAATCTAAATCTCAATCAATGTAAATCTAAATGTAAATCTAAATCTCAATCAATGTAAATCAATGTAAATCTCAATCAATTTAAATCTAAATCTCAATCAATGTAAATCTAAATCTCAATCAATGTAAATCTAAATCTCAATCAATGTAAATCTAAATGTAAATCTCAATCAATGTAAATATAAATCTCAATCAATGTAAATATAAATCTCAATCAATGTAAATCTAAATCTAAATCAATGTAAATCTCAATCAAGTTAAATCTAAATCTCAATCAATGTAAATCTCAATCAATGTAAATCTCAATCAATGTAAATCTCAATCAATGTAAAACTCAATCAATGTAAATCTAAATCTCAATCAATGTAAATCTCAATCAATTTAAATCTCAATCAATGTAAATCTCAAATCAATGTAAATCTAAATGTAAATCTAAATGTCAATCAATGTAAATCTAAATCTCAATCAATGTAAATCTAAATGAAAATCTAAATCTCAATCAATGTAAATCTAAATGATAATCTAAATCTCAATCAATGTAAATCTAAATCTCAATCAATGTAAATCTCAATCAATGTAAATCTAAATCTCAATCAATGTAAATCTCAATCAATGTAAATCTAAATCTCAATCAATGTAAATCTAAATCTCAATCAATGTAAATCTAAATGTAAATCTTAATCTCAAACAATGTAAATCTAAATCTCAATCAATGTAAATCTCAATCTCAATCAATGTAAATCTCAATCTCAATCAATGTAAAACTCAATCTCAATCAATGTAAATCTCAATCAATGTAAATCTCAATCTCAATCAATGTAAATCTCAATCAATGTAAATCTCAATCAATGTAAATCTAAATCTCAATCAATGTAAATCTCAATCTCAATCAATGTAAATCTCAATCAATGTAAATCTCAATCAATGTAAATCTAAATCTCAATCAATGTTAATCTAAATCTCAATCACTGTAAATCAATGTAAATCTCAATCAATTTAAATCTAAATCTCAATCAATGTAAATCTAAATCTCAATCAATGTAAATCTAAATCTCAATCAATGTAAATCTCAATCAATTTAAATCTAAATCTCAATCAATGTAAATCTCAAATCAATCTAAATCTAAATGTAAATCTAAATGTCAATCGATGTAAATCTAAATGAAAATCTAAATCTCAATCAATGTAAATCTAAATGATAATCTAAATCTCAATCAATGTAAATCTAAATCTCAATCAATGTAAATCTCAATCAATGTAAATCTAAATCTCAATCAATGTAAATCTCAATCAATGTAAATCTAAATCTCAATCAATGTAAATCTAAATGTAAATCTTAATCTCAAACAATGTAAATCTAAATCTCAATCAATGTAAATCTCAATCTCAATCAATGTAAATCTCAATCTCAATCAATGTAAATCTCAATCTCAATCAATGTAAATCTCAATCAATGTAAATCTAAATCTCAATCAATGTCAATGTAAATCTCAATCAATGTCAATGTAAATCTCAATCAATGTCAATGTAAATCTCAATCAATGTAAATCTAAATCTCAATCAATGTAAATCTAAATCTCAATCACTGTAAATCAATGTAAATCTCAATCAATGTAAATCTAAATCTCAATCAATGTAAATCTAAATCTCAATCAATGTAAATCTAAATCTCAATCAATGTAAATCTAAATCTCAATCAATGTAAATCTAAATATCAATCAATGTAAATCTAAATCAATGTAAATCTAAATCTCAATCAATGTAAATCTCAATCAATGTAAATCTTAATCTCAATCAATGTAAATCTAAATCTCAATCAATGTAAATCTAAATTTCAATCAATGTAAATCTAAATTTCAATCAATGTAAATCTAAATTTCAATCAATGTAAATCTAAATCTCAATCAATGTAAATCTAAATCTCAATCAATTTAAATCTCAATGTAAATCTAAATCTCAATCAATGTAAATCTAAATCTCAATCAATGTAAATCTAAATCTCAATCAATGTAAATCTAAATCTCAATCAATGTAAATCTAAATGTAAATCTAAATCTCAATCAATGTAAATCTAAATTTCAATCAATGTAAA
The DNA here is from genome assembly GCF_040206685.1 of Ascaphus truei. Classification (NCBI taxonomy): domain Eukaryota; kingdom Metazoa; phylum Chordata; class Amphibia; order Anura; family Ascaphidae; genus Ascaphus; species Ascaphus truei. Next base: position 40,871 of record NW_027454144.1, on the reverse strand, counting down.
TCTAAATTTCAATCAATGTAAATCTAAATTTCAATCAATGTAAATCTAAATTTCAATCAATGTAAATCTAAATCTCAATCAATGTAAATCTAAATCTCAATCAATTTAAATCTCAATGTAAATCTAAATCTCAATCAATGTAAATCTAAATCTCAATCAATGTAAATCTAAATCTCAATCAATTTAAATCTCAATGTAAATCTAAATCTCAATCAATGTAAATCTAAATCTCAATCAATGTAAATCTAAATCTGAATCAATGTAAATCTAAATCTCAATCAATGTAAATCTAAATCTCAATCAATGTAAATCTAAATGTGAATCTAAATCTCAATCAATGTAAATCTAAATGTAAATCTAAATCTCAATCAATTTCAATCTAAATCTAAATCAATGTAAATCTAAATGAAAATGTAAATCTCAATCAATGTAAATCTAAATGAAAATCTAAATCTCAATCAATGTAAATCTCAATCAATGTAAATCTAAATCTCAATCAATGTAAATCTCAATCAATGTAAATCTCAATCAATGTAAATCTCAATCTCAATCAATGTAAATCTCAATCTCAATCAATGTAAATCTCAATCTCAATCAATGTAAATCTCAATCTCAATCAATGTAAATCTCAATCAATGTAAATCTAAATCTCAATCAATGTAAATGTAAATGTAAATCTCAATCAATGTAAATCTCAATCAATGTAAATCTCAATCTCAATCAATGTAAATCTCAATCTCAATCAATGTAAATCTAAATCTCAATCAATGCAAATCTAAATCTCAATCAATGTAAATCTAAATCTCAATCAATGTAAATCTAAATATCAATCAATGTAAATCTAAATCTCAATCAATGTTAAATCTAAATCTCAATCAATGTAAATCTCAATCAATGTAAATCTCAATCTCAATCAATGTAAATCTAAATCTCAATCAATGTAAATCTAAATCTCGATCAATTTAAATCTAAATGTAAATCTCAATCAATGTAAATCTAAATCTCAATCAATGTAAATCTCAATCAATGTAAATCTAAATCTCAATCAATGTAAATCTAAATGTAAATGTAAATCTAAATCTCAATCAATGTAAATCTAAATCTCAATCAATGTAAATCTCAATCAATGTAAATCTAAATCTCAATCAATGTAAATCTAAATGTAAATGTAAATCTAAATGTAAATCTAAATCTCAATCAATTTAAATCTAAATCTCAATCAATGTAAATCTAAATCTCAATCAATGTAAATCTAAATCTCAATCAATGTAAATCTAAATCTCAATCAATGTAAATCTAAATCTGAATCAATGTAAATCTAAATCTCAATCAATGTAAATCTAAATCTCAATCAATGTAAATCTCAATCAATTTAAATCTAAATCTCAATCAATGTAAATCTCAATCAATGTAAATCTAAATGTAAATCTCAATCAATGTAAATCTAAATCTGAATCAATGTAAATCTAAATCTTAATCAATGTATATCTAAATCTCAATCAATGTAAATCTAAATGTAAATGTAAATCTCAATCAATGTAAATCTAAATCTCAATCAATGTAAATCTAAATCTCAATCAATGTAAATCTAAATGTAAATCTAAATCTCAATCAATTTAAATCTAAATGTAAATCTAAATCTCAATTAATGTAATTCTAAATCTCAATCAATGTAAATCTAAATGTGAATCTAAATCTCAATCAATGTAAATCTCAATCAATGCAAATCTAAATCTCAATCAATGTAAATCTAAATCTCAATCAATGTAAATCTCAATCTCAATCAATGTAAATCTCAATCTCAATCAATGTAAATCTAAAACTCAATCAATGTAAATCTAAATCTCAATCAATCTAAATCTAAATGTAAATCTCAATCAATGTAAATCTAAATCTCAATCAATGTAAATCTAAATCTCAATCAATGTAAATCTGAATCTCAATCAATGTAAATCTCAATCTCAATCAATGTAAATCTCAATCTCAATCAATGTAAATCTCAATCAATGTAAATCTAAATCTCAATCAATGTAAATCTAAATCTTAATCAATGTAATTCTAAATCTCAATCAATGTAACTCTAAATCTCAATCAATGTAAATCTAAATCAATGTAAATCTAAATGTAAATCTAAATCTCAATCAATGTAAATCTAAATCTCAATGTAAATCTAAATCTCAATCAATGTAAATCAAAATCTCAATCAATGTAAATCTAAATCTCAATCAATGTAAATCTAAATCTCAATCAATGTAAATCAATGTAAATCTCAATCAATTTAAATCTAAATCTCAATCAATGTAAATCTAAATCTCAATCAATGTAAATCAAAATCTCAATCAATGTAAATCTCAATCAATGTAAATCTAAATCTCAATCAATGTAAATCTAAATCTCAATCAATGTAAATCTCAATCAATGTAAATCTAAATCTCAATCAATGTAAATCTCAATCAATGTAAATGTAAATCTCAATCAATGTAAATCTAAATCTCAATCAATGTAAATCTAAATCTCAATCAATGTAAATCTAAATCTCAATCAATGTAAATCTAAATCTCAATCAATGTAAATCTAAATCTCAATCAATGTAAATCTAAATCTCAATCAATGTAAATCTAAATCTCAATCAATGTAAATCTAAATCTCAATCAATTTAAATCTAAATGTAAATCTAAATCTTAATTAATGTAAATCTAAATGTAAATCTAAATCTCAATCAATGTAAATCTAAATGTAAATCTAAATCTCAATCAATGTAAATCTAAATGTGAATCTAAATCTCAATCAATGTAAATCTCAATCTCAATCAATGTAAATCTCAATCAATGTAAATCTAAATCTCAATCAATGTAAATCTAAATCTTAATCAATGTAAATCTCAATCTCAATCAATGTAAATCTAAATCTCAATCAATGTAAATCTCAATCTCAATCAATGTAAATCTAAATCTCAATCAATATAAATCTAAATCTCAATCAATGTAAATCTAAATCTCAATCAATGTAAATCTCAATCAATGTAAATCTAAATCTCAATCAATGTAAATCTCAATCAATTTAAATCTAAATCTCAATCAATGTAAATCTAAATGTAAATCTAAATCTCAATCAATGTAAATCTAAATCTCTATCAATGTAAATCTAAATCTCTATCAATTTAAATCTAAATGTAAATCTAAATCTCAATTAATGTAAATCTAAATGTAAATCTAAATCTCAATCAATGTAAATCTAAATGTGAATCTAAATCTCAATCAATGTAAATCTAAATCTCAATCAATGTAAATCTAAATCTCAATCAATTTAAATCTAAATCTCAATCAATGTAAATGTAAATCTAAATCTCAATTAATGTAAATCTAAATGTAAATCTAAATCTCAATCAATGTAAATCTAAATGTGAATCTAAATCTCAATCAATGTAAATCTAAATCTCAATCAATGTAAATCTAAATCTCAATCAATTTAAATCTAAATCTCAATCAATGTAAATCTAAATCTCAATTAATGTAAATCTAAATCTCAATCACTGTAAATCAATGTAAATCTCAATCAATTTAAATCTAAATCTCAATCAATGTAAATCTAAATCTCAATCAATGTAAATCTAAATCTCAATCAATGTAAATCTAAATCTAAATCAATGTAAATCTAAATATCAATCAATGTAAATCTAAATATCAATCAATGTAAATCTAAATCTCAATCAATGTAAATCTCAATCTCAATCAATGTAAATCTAAATCTCAATCAATGTAAATCTAAATCTCAATCAATTTAAATCTAAATCTCGATCAATGTAAATCTAAATGTAAATCTAAATCTCAATCAATGTAAATCTAAATCTCAATCAATGTAAATCTCAATCAATGTAAATCTAAATCTCAATCAATGTAAATCTAAATCTCAATCAATGTAAATCTAAATCTCAATCAATGTAAATCTCAATCAATGTAAATCTAAATCTCAATCAATGTAAATCTAAATGTAAATGTAAATTTAAATCTAAATCTCAATCAATGTAAATCTAAATCTCAATCAATGTAAATCTAAATCTCAATCAATGTAAATCTCAATCAATGTAAATCTAAATCTCAATCAATGTAAATCTAAATGTAAATGTAAATCTAAATCTCAATCAATGTAAATCTAAATCTCAATCAATGTAAATCTAAATCTCAATCAATGTAAATCTAAATCTCGATCAATTTAAATCTAAATCTCGATCAATGTAAATCTAAATGTAAATCTAAATCTCAATCAATGTAAATCTAAATCTCAATCAATGTAAATCTCAATCAATGTAAATCTAAATCTCAATCAATGTAAATCTCAATCAATGTAAATCTAAATCTCAATCAATGTAAATCTAAATGTAAATCTAAATGTAAATCTAAATCTCAATCAATGTAAATCTAAATGTAAATGTAAATCTAAATGTAAATCTAAATCTCAATCAATGTAAATCTAAATCTCAATCAATGTAAATCTAAATCTCAATCAATGTAAATCTAAATCTCAATCAATTTAAATCTAAATGTAAATCTAAATCTCAATCAATGTAAATCTAAATCTCAATCAATGTAAATCTCAATCAATTTAAATGTAAATCTCAATCAAGCGGTGACACTACAGCTTCCTTTTGGACCATTGGAGTGATGCTTGGGTGGCAGCCATATGGATTTCCCAAAAGGGGACCAGAACACTGGCGCCCAAAAATATCAAGATCTCAAGAACCAGGGGGTCTCCAGAGCGAAAAACAGTGCGGTTCAGCTCAGTGGGACCCACTGCTTCACATACTGTGTAACATAACGAATTAAATGTTGAGTTGGCTTTAAGTTTTATCTGGGAAGTTGCGCTCATGGAGAAGGTAACCCGTTGCATCACTGCACCGTGGCACTCATGGTTTGGGTGTATTGCTACTTATATTTGTGAAGCTCCCCAGCTCATCTCTCTCTATTTTATTAATTATCATTTGATGTTATTCAATAGTGTCTGTAACGACCCTACAATAAATGAAAAAACAAATGTGGGGCTTGTAAATGGCAGACGTTTGGTGGCATATGTTAGGTGGGACTGCACCGTCACCGCTAATCTCCATCATACTCCATTCCAGATCTAGGGAAAGCGGAAGAGGAGACGGTGTTTGATCCAACTTCCTTAGACCCCGAACGCTGCGAAAGCTGCTACGGAGCCGAGACTGAAGATACCCGGTAATTGCATGTCAACCTTTTTACAGTGCTGGGGTTCCTGGCTCCCGCCGGCACTTCCGTGTCACGTGATCTCCCATGGGGCTGTCGCATGACGCAACTGGTGCATGGATGCCAGAAACATAAGTGGAGTAGTTGGCCCACGGATAGGGCCTTCACCGCCAACGGACAGTTGGCTGCTGCTGTTTAGCCGCTGGCCAGTTTTTGGTATTGAGGTAGGTGATTAGGAGTTAGGTTTTTTTTTTTTTTTAGGGTATGGGCTTACCGGTTTCGGGTTTAGAGAACGGCCTTTCTGGGTTACCCTTTTTAGGGTAGACGTCCACGACGATTTGTCCTACACGTCGGCCTGAATTTCCCCTGCAACATACTAAAGTGGCCAGGCCGTACTAGGTATGTCAAAAGGGAGCTGTGAAGGTTATATAGGGGAGCGGATCTCACCCCGGAGATCGTGTGCCAATGGAAATGTCACCGCATCCGGTGACGTTTTGAAGGTGGCAGTCCCTTGTAGCTTACAAATAAACATACCGGTACAATCCCACGCAGCAAACTGTACAGAAAACCTTTTGTAAAGAATGGACCAACTGAATTGGCTTCTTTAAATGAATCAAACTGTGCGGAAAGCAAAAGATCTGTCTGCCATGGGTTCCCTGTAAAGTAATCACACGTGATATTTCTTTGGGGCATTTCAATGGTGAGGGGTTTGCCAATGAAGTGTTTTCTTTCCCCTTGTCCCACCCTGTCCTTATCGGAGAACCAATAAAGATTAGGGGGGCAGAGGAGAGGGGGCTCTGTCTGTGTAAACTCTTGTTTAAAAACTCGGGTGACATGAGTTTGCCCTCTTTAGATGCTCTGGCAGGTTGGGGTATGGCTGAGATGTTTCCATTTTCTGTGATAGTAGGTAGACCTATATTAAGTGTGTGTTGGGTGTAATTGTGATCATGTCAAGGAAGCGTTTTTTATTTATTTCTTTATGATCGTAACGTTAAAATTGTTGGTTATTTGCAAGTCCTGTAGTGCTTGAGGATGCGATCTATCGCGTTAGATAGTGTCCCGTGTGTGTATATCTCTGTCGTGGTGTTTGGTCCTTTGCAGTTATGTTTTAACTCAAGAGTTGCAATTCCAATGATTATAAATATTATTTATATTCTAATATGTTGGTAATCCTTTGCAGACGGTATGCTTGAATATATATTCATACTACTATTATAAATAATGATGTCTCGTGTTGGCTGGGTGGGCTCCTTCACATAATTCTTTCTGCCTTTGGTAGGTAGGCCGCTGACCACAGCATTGTGAGGTCACGTGAGCTCATCAGTGACATCATAACGCAGTGTGTTGGTTAGCTATAAATGCTGGAGCCTGCTAGGCGCAGTTATCAGACATTGGTTGGCATGGAGCAGAGGAGGTGAAGGGTTTCGTTGTGCCAGCATCAGCTTGGTTAACGCCAATAACATCCTGAGAACCAATACAGGTAGAGAGAGGTGTGCAGCTTATTCTAACAAGGGGCAGGGTTGAATTCGGGATGTTTTTTCTTAATTGGGTGAATATTCCCCTAAATCACATAAACAGAGTGACTAGTCGCTCACCTAGTAGTATTAAAAAAAAGGATCTGTCTCGAGTTTCCTAGCTGTTGGCCTCTCCACCCCAACAAGAACGTCGACGGCTGGCGCAAGGTGGCTCTGTCACGTTCCGTGGCTGGCTCGGTTAATTTAAAATTGTTCAACCGTTTCAATTTGTGCTACGAACGATCAAATAAAAATATCACTTGTGAGCACGTTAACAGGTCTGCAACCCTGCCTTTCCCCATTATCTAACAGGATACTATGCTTCCACTACAGCTATGGATTCTGGGTAATGACATGCAAATGAGCACTCGGTTTCCCCTTTTGCTTCTTATCCATTTTAACATGGGACCCATATAAGCTTCTGCCTGCCGCATTACACAGCTTTGCAGCACAGCCGGGGTTACAGAAGTACAGAGCCTGTAACCTACTCACATGATCCTACCCATGTTTTTCCTTTGCCAGAATATTCTTTAAATCCTAGAGAATATAAAAGCAACGCGCAATACCGATTTACCTTGGCATTTTATTACATAAAGCAAATGACTTTTTGTGCTCGGAGTACACAATGGTTGGGCGCCACGCTGGCATCGCGTTCTAAGCGGATTCGCGTTGTAACGGGGTTGAGCTGTATCATTGTTATTGATTTGTTTCAGGTTTTCCAATGCTTCTGATCACTTTAAGGAGACTTAATATTATGAAAAGTGTATAGGTCAGACAGCACCCCCTTGGAACGGAACGGGTATCAATATATACAAATACCGGTGCAACAGGAACAAAGAGGGACCCCAATTCCCTCTAGGTTAATGGTAAAAAATAAAGGTGGTTCCCAGCACTGAAAACGTATTATTTGGTAAGGGTGGTAACGGGCATGTGTTAAATGATGAAAAAAACGCAATATTTGTTGCTGATAAAAGATATAGTGTGTGTACAGAAGGATGCAATATTCCATCTCATACAAAATATATCCGGTGATACACATCACTCGGATCATACACCAACAAGGACAATAACAGTACGATATATACAGAATATGTATCAAAATCAACACTAGTATGTATGCGCTCCGATACTTATCCACTACAAGGACTCGAGGAGAAAATCCCACGAGCATGGGGCAAGGGAACACGCAATTAAACAAGGGGGGCAACGTTTCGGGGCACTAACCCAGTCTTCAGATCAGTTCCCACGTGTCAAATACAGGTGGCACTTCCCTTCTCCTAAAAAGTGCCCCTCAAAATGCCTAGATCTGCGATGTCCCAGCTCATCGGAGTCACAGCGCGTGTGAGAAGCGTGTAATTGTGTGCTATTACTCATGTTTGTTTCCTTTTGCTCTTTTTCTTCCTGTTTTTGGTTGTGTATCTAGTTTGTGTGTTCACTCAGACGTGCTCATTTTGATACATATTCTGTATATATTCTCCTGCGATTGTCCGTGTCGCTTTAGGACCTGAGTGGTGTATCACATTGTTGACCTTTTTTTGTATGAGATGTAATATTGCATGTTTCTGTACACACTCACATCAGTAACAAATGTTCTATTGTTTTTTTCACTTAACGCGTGTCACCGTTCTTATTAACATATCTCTCGAGTGCTGGGAACCACCTTATTTTCTTAAATTAGATTATGATTCTAGAATGTATTTCCTAGTTCTTTGCGGTTATTGTTTCACACATTCTGTCACTCGTAATAACATGGTTGTGTTATCTGGTTACTCGCAGGTGTTGTAACTCCTGCGATGATGTCCGCGAGGCGTACCGAAGGAAAGGCTGGGCGTTCAAGACTCCGGACTCCATAGCCCAGTGTAAGCGGGAGGGTTCAGCCAGAAGATGGAAGAGCAGAGGAACGAGGGCTGCCAAGTGTACGGGTTTCTAGAAGTCAACAAGGTAAGTGCTCCTCACACGTCTCCCATATTAAGACCAATGTGACTCGATCGTCAGATCCTGCTCCTGCCTTGTAACACCATATATACAGGAGGGACTTCATAATCTTGTTACTAGGGGAGAGAAAGTAGGAGGCGTAGGACAAGACTTCACCCGTATACTTTAATATAAATAGTGTCCATCCGAAAACAATAAAAATGACTTATTTTTATATCTGACACTAAATTGTTTTATTCTTTTACATGTAGATATATACTAAAAGGAGAATGAAATCATAAACTAGTGTCCTAATATACATCAAAATGTGTATCCATTTATACACATATATACACACGTATATTAATGTATTTGTAAACATGTAGGTATTCAGACGTCTGTCTGTATATTGATGTATACAGTATGTAGATGGTTAAAACATGCAAAAATATATAAATATCGTGTGACGAGTGAGAATTAAAATGTGCGAATAAGTGTGAAAAAATAAAATACTGCACATTCCAAATAGAAAAAAATGTATCTACAGATGTATCAAAGAACAAAAAGTGGGGAAGAAGTGCCACGAAATGATACACTGACTTCCAAAGTCTCGTAACTTAAAAGGAAATCTTCATTACTAAACAAGCGTGAAAAACTGCACTCGCGTGCTAGATACCCTTTAACCCTTCCACTGCCAAGGGTACTTTGCAAAGCAACTACAGCGGAAGAGTTGAGGAATGTTTGGGTTGAGGGCAGCAGCAGTGTCACAGGTGCAGATAACACATTGTTGCTCTGCTTTGCGTTCGGTGTACATGCAGAGAAGTGCCAAACTGTCCCGCATGCAGGCGTGGAATTGTAAGCATTTCCTGCCCCCCAGACTGGATTCCTTGGGAAACGCTTCGGCAAGCTTCAAAGGGTTAAAAACGTCGCTAGAGGAGTCTTCCATTTTGCCAGTTCGCAGCTTTCAGCTGCTTGTCCCATCTATAGTCTCCAAAAGAAAAGCCGTTCCCTTTATAAATAAATGTATCCCCCCCCAACCCCCCGTCTCCTGGGTATGATGCAGGGGGTCTCCTGAGCTGAACCGCGTTGATTCCAGCTTCGGGGACCCCCTGCACCCTGAGATTCTGACCTCTAAAGGTGCTGCCGGTATGTAATGCGGGATTAAAGGTTCGGAGGCCAATAGGAAGCCACAAGGGATGACGTTGGCCAGCTGGACCTTTAAACTTCCATATTGCATGCCCATCCGGGGCCCTCTCAGAGGTAAGTACCTCTGGGAGCAGGGGGTCCCCGGAGCTCGAATTAACACCATTCAGCTCTGAGGACCCCCTGCTTCCCAACTAGGGTTAAAAAATAAATAAAAGTAAAGACTTCAGTGGAAATTAGCCTTAAGCGAAACTAGCGATTTTTGTGGAGCATTTTGCCAATAAGCTCGTCCAGAGGCATGGAGTCCCCCCATGACGAATCGCGGGCAGACCCTTACTCCCACTCATATGGCAAATTCCACGCTTTGCGAGCTCGGGCGACCCTTTCGCCCGTTCCTAGTTCTGCGGGAAGGTCATTGCAGGTGTTCGAAGCCGTAACCAAACCAATGTGTTTCTTTGCAACAGGTCGCTGGGAACTTTCACTTCGCGCCCGGGAAAAGTTTCCAGCAGTCCCATGTCCACGGTAAGTGAGGCCTTCGGGTGACCTGTCGTGTTGATATTGGGTCATGTTCGATGGCTGGGGAAAGACACCTCCTGTGGCGCTGAGGAATGGTTTAATTGTGATTGTAGACAAAGTTCTTTTCTTGATGGATTCCTCAAGAGAAAAAGAGAAAACAAGCATACACACTGTGGGGTCCTGAGTCTGTATGGGGACTGCACCTTAGTGTTGGGGGGTATCACAGTTACAGCATGAGCTGCCAGGTGACACAGCAGCAAGGCATTGTGGGGAGTGACTTTGGAAGCTCCCGCAGTGAGTAAGAGTGATTTACCCCACTCCCCCTCTCCCACTGCTGCCTTCACACACTGAGGGGCAGTTAGGTGGTTTATTAAGCATATGTTTTCCCCACAGGCTCAGGACCATTTACTGCCTGGGATCACTCACACAGTGTAATTAGTGAGATGGCGATGAGATTTATTAATTGGGAGTTTTGGGGGACTATTTTCTAGCAGAGGGAGCACAGGGTAACAAAGTTTGGGAAATGCTGGTCTACACCATAAAACCCATTGGGAAAGACTATAAAAGACCACCATATTTACAACTTGGAGGAGAGGGGGATATGAGAACGTTCTAACATATGGAGGGTTCCAACAAAGTAGAGGAAGGAAGCCCACTGTATCTCAGAGAAAAGTGTTATAACAAGAAGCCACGCTCGGAAACTGGGGGGTGGAAGGCTCCGTGAAAATGTGAAGTCGTTCGTCACGGAAATGGTGGTATATTTGTGGAATTGGCTCTCAGCAGAAGTGGTATAAGGCTAATGTAGTAAGAGGATTCAAACATGCTTGTGATGGACATTAGGCCATCGTAAATATGAGCGCCAAGGATCTAGTAGGGTTGGAGTTTGACAGCCGATAGGAAAATGGACAGACTGGGTGGGCAAAGTGGTTCTTGCAACAAGATTTACACTGACCAGTGGGTGACCAAAACAAGGGGTTGTTTAACCAGGATGCTCTAGTTACCCAAAAGAATTAAAGGTTGTGTACTAATGTCAGTCTCTGCTGTCTTATCTTAATCAGGACTGTTCCGTGTTGTATAATTAAGACCTCTCCTCTCCCCTCTGCCTACTTTTCTGTGCAGTACACGCAGTTGAGAGTAAGTGTTACAGAATACTGTCTATTCTCCATCTCGCTATACCTATTCTGTACAGGGGGCTTTGGCAAGCTGACTTTGGGACCAATTCATTCAAGACCTCACAGAATTGTGCCGTGTTCATTATGTAGTTATTGCATGGCTAAACAGGGCCAACCTGCCTTTTTTGGATGCACTTCTGTGAGAGATGTACATTTGCTAAACCCATTAAGCAAATTCGCGGGAAGCCATTTGTCCACTGCGGCGGCCGGTGCGGGAAAATGGTGGTTTCCACTGACCGTCTTTGGAGCACGATCTGCTTCTCAAAGTTGCGTCCCACAATGCTTTGCGTAGCGCTAAGAACTCCATATGTCGCCACCCCCAATATCCCACTGCTGTACACCAGGCTGGGGAAGAAATCCACTTGTCCAGTTTGTCCAGCTCTGTTATGATGTAGAAAGAGGATTGTACCTTGTTAGCCGGTAGAATAGACACTACAAAAGTAGTGTAGAAGTCCTCAGTGGTTAAGTCGTGGTTGTGAGGTGCGCTGGCTTTTAGGAACACAAGTCCTGCTGGGATTTTTTTAAACTAAAATCTGCCTGAAGAGACCCCTGGTTCTGAGAGCTAGCTCTTCTTAACCACAAGTTGGCCATTAAAGGTTTCACTTGTACCCTATGTTTGTCTGATGTATAAATAAGTAATTTAGTATGAATTAGTAACAAGTCCAGGGATCGGGTCAGTTGTTTAGCAGTTTTGAGAAAATACCTCAGGCGGCCATTTTTAATTGCCTACAGGAAAAAAAGCTTTTACAGCAACATTGTGCTGAAATGCTGCAGTGAGGATACTGGAACTGCACCTCCAACGCATCAATTCTCTCCCCAAAAGTAAAATAAATCGTGTGATGTGGCAATGCATGCCCTGATTTTAGGGGTTTCCATTAGGAAGAAGGTAGAATTCAGTTAGGATTATTCTAGATCTTGGGTGATTTTTAAAGATGAAATCTTCCCTAGGAGCAATGTGTGCTAATGACAGTGACCTGTTTAGGGGTCACATTGGTTTATTGTCTTTTAACCAGAAATATTTAGTGAGCGGAGACCTGGGTGGGGGATGATTTTCCTCTGGCTGCTCCCTTTTGTCTGATGGCACTTTGTGTTCAACATGAGTTTGCACAGGCAGAGCCCCCTCTCACCCTCCCCTTATCTTTATTGGCTCTCTGATAGGGACATCGTAGGGGGAGGGTAAACAAACCCCTTGATTGACAATGGCTCCCCATCCAGAGGCCCAGAAGAAATTAATTTTCACAGAATTAAAGCCGCCAATCTTTGCTTTTAGCACAGTTAAAACTTTTTAGGGAAGCCAATTAGACTATTAAATGCTTTATCAAGGTTGCATTCGGGTCGGCAACATGGCACTGCACCTGTAAACCCACTAATCTTTCATTAAGTCGCACGAAGGCCTGCAATCCAAGTATAACTAGCCATTTCTGATCATTCAATTCACCATGCTACAGAAGAACTTCAGCTCCATGTAACCTTTCTTTTATCTTGGCTCAGGGTCTTCAGTTGCATATTGTGGGCAGCACGTGCGATGGAAAACCTTCTAAAGACAAATCCAGTAGATCCTTTTCCTCTTGCAAGCTAAACTTCCTCTGCTCCTCTTTCCTTGTTATGGGGAGGGGCTTATAATGGTAAACTATAGGGCTGTTATAAAAAGGAGTAGAAGTCGTGTGTGTTCCCTTTAGAGAACACACACACACACACACACACACACACACACACACACACACACACACACACACACACACACACACACACACACACACACACACACACACACACACACACACCAGGACTGCCCTTCTCTTCTGCTGCCGCTTCTCTGCACGGTTTGCCAATTGTCACCCCTATGAATTTTGAGGACGCTGCTCTTCGTCGCATTATGATCGCCCACCTCCGCTACCGCTTTTATGATCATTAGCGTCCTCAATGCAGAAGGGTTACTCTCAGAACAGTGCATAGAAGCCCCAATATAGAATGTCCAATATGACATTACTTCATACATTATTTTTTTTTATTCCAAATATGGGTCATTTAGTTCAATTGTTTGGCCAAACATGCATCCTTGTTAAGGTGACCCTTTCATCAGGTACCTTCACTACCAATGTTATACTTTATGCTTTGTATTTCCTCCACTGCATAGGTTAGTGTTTTTCAACCAGGGTTCCTAGGGGCCCCTTGGGTTCCCTGGGCATCCCTAAGGCTGCGGTCCCAGTGCGTTCTGTAGCACGCACGCCCGAGGGTGTGTGCACAGCGCTTCACCGCAGATCGCGGCCCTGGGAGAGAGGGAGCGTTTGTGACGGGAGGGGGCGTGGTGGGCTTTTTGCGGGGGCGTGGCCATCACCATGACCTCACGTGGCTGGTCTGCCCTCATTGGATGAACCGCCGGCGGGTGCGTGGCCACGTCTCCGTCGCAAGTTCCACATACAAAAAAATTGTATGTGTGAACTTGCAGTACAGCGCGGCTGCTAAATGCGCACCGACGCATGTACTTGGCCCGGTAGAACGCACTGGAATCGCAGCCCTAATGGTTCCTTGCAATTTTATGGTCTTGAAAATTGTACTAAATACAGAAGAATTTCCAATGCATCTGATCTCAGACGCGCTATTAGAGAGGGTTGGGGTTCCTTACAGTGCATCTGATCTCAGACGCGCTATTAGAGAGGGTTGGGGGTTCCTTACAGTGCATCTGATCTCAGATGCGCTATTAGAGAGGGTTGGGGTTCCTTACAATGCATCTGATCTCAGACGCGCTATTAGAGAGGGCTGGGGGTTCCTTACAGTGCATCTGATCTCAGACGCGCTATTAGAGAGGGTTGGGGTTCCTTACAGTGCATCTGATCTCAGACGCGCTATTAGAGAGGGTTGGGGTTCCTTACAGTGCATCTGATCTCAGACGCGCTATTAGAGAGGGTTGGGGTTCCTTACAGTGCATCTGATCTCTGACGCGCTATTAGAGAGGGCTGGGGGTTCCTTACAATGCATCTGATCTCAGACGCGCTATTAGAGAGGGTTGAGGTTTCTTGCATAAATAACATTTATCCATTACATTTGTTTAGGGCGGTGAATGGGGCAATGTTTGTTAATATAGTGTTTTCTTTCCCCTTGGCTCACACTGTCCTTATTAGAGACCCAATAAAGATAGGGGGCCGGGGAGGGCTCTGCCTGTGCAAACTCTTGTTGAACACATGGTGACATCAGACCGAAGGGAGCAACCGGAGGGAATCACAAAATTGCTTTATCTGGCTTTATTCTCCACCGTCTGAGAGGCAGTTGGTCACTTGTACGTTACAGGCGCCTCTTGTATGTAAGCGGTTAATGCAATTGTGCTTTATGAAGATCTGTATATATCTTTTTCTTTTCTATCGACAGTTCACGATCTGCAGAGCTTTGGACTTGACAATGTGAGTATGATCAGAAATAGCATTATTAGACCAGGAGTGGCTAACTCCAGTCTTCAAGGGCCACCAACAGGTTAGGTCAGGGGGGCGCAAACTGGGGGCACAAGATTTATTTGGGGGGGGGGGGGGCACGTCGGTTATAGAGGCCCCGCGCTCTTCCCCCCCAAAGCATTTAAATTTAATGCCAGGAAGCGCGCGTGGCCTCTAACTTATTTACCTTGACTTTGGGCGATGCGTTGCCGTGGCATAAAATGACGCCGCAGGTTGACATAACATCACATGACCCCGCGGCGTAATTTGACGCCAATTGTTAGGTATGGGGGGGGCGCGCGAGCACTAGGGCTGAGCAGGCAGAGGGCGTAGCGCAGAAAGTTTGCGCACCCGTGGGTTAGGTTATAAGGATATTCCTGCTTCAGCACAGGTGCTGCTGCCATTCTGACTAAGTACCAATGTAAAGGGGTTTTGGCTGCACACCACAATATAATGAATACATACAGTTTACCGGTGCTGCTGGTTATAGGAAGTACCTGCCAGGCAAATTCCAATATACACTGAGGAAAAAAGAGAGATCCAGCGCTCCACGGATTTCAAGATAAATGAATTTATTGTGCCACACGACGTTTCGATTAGGCCTAATCACTTGAAAAAGACCTGTTGGTCGAAACGTCGTGTGGCACAATAAATTCATTTATCTTGAAATCCGTGGAGCGCTGGTTCTCTCTTTTTTCGCCATTCTGATTAAGCCACTGATTGCGCGACCTGTGCTGAAGCAGGGATATCCTGAAAACCTAGCCTGTTGGTGGCCTTTGAGGTTTGAAGTGGACCACCTATGCGTTAGTTTGGTACCAGAGCGAAACCATTGCCCTGTGGATCAGCGATGTAGGAAATGGTCCAAAATGTGTTGGAGAAATGTTAACTGTTTTCCAAAATTAAATTCCCTGCTAAATATTTCACCAAGCATCACCATGCTAATATCGGGAAATTTGCCTTAGATTTGGGGGCTTTCAGCGAAATACCACCACTCTGTGAGCGAACCCTTGTTTCCGTATTTATAGTCTCTGCATTACGTGATTGTAGAGTTATTAGCATATTAAACAGTTATAGTGCACATTGGCCCAGATCCACACACTGGTGCTGATCTTTAGCACGCCTCCGCTCCCATTCATATCGTTAGGAGTATGGCCATGCTAAAGCTTGGCACCCTTTTGTGTATCTGGGCCATTGACTTATTGCTTGGAGCATCGCGTTCGAGCTGTGACTCAGCCGCGGTTATATTCACAACTCCAGGGTACGTTTTGCTTGGTTCCTGACCTCATGCAAAGTTTTCGCACATCTCTACGGACCAGATTTGATAGAAAAGTGTTACATTACAATGTGCCTTCACACCTGCAAATCCTGTATAGCAGGGCGTTGGCTTGACATGTCGCCTCACATTGCTTCGATTTGTAAGCTCTGTCTGGGCAGGTCTTGCTTCATGTTGAAGGTGTATACCAGGGGTCTTCTACTAGTTCTCCAAAGAGGTCAGATCAGTAAATGGGCGACAAGGGTTATTTCAATGTCATTTTAGATGCATCTACATAACATCTGTACCATATATATTTACTTTACCTTAACTTACAAGTGAGTTTCGGTGTGAAAAACACTAAGTAACTGGTATGAAATTAGCAAGTCCATGGGCCACATGAAGGTCCCGCGCCAGACGCCAGTTTGAGTCGTGGTGTTATACCCTTCTGTATTTTACATGGCATATCAGGAGTGCCGTATATTAATACTAAATGTGTTCTTTCAGATAAATATGACGCATCACATCAAACATCTTTCCTTTGGGAGGGATTATCCGGGCATCGTAAACCCACTTGATGGCACCAGTGTCGACGCCAGCCAAGGTAAATATATTTCAATGTTGATCATGTGCTTTTGGATTCATATCGAAGGAGATCTCGACATTCATTCACTCTGTAAACTGTACAGTTGGGCAATATACCGATATGATGTAATACCGCGGTAGTAAAAATTACGATAAGTTAATATTCGCATTTATTATAGCGGTATTGGTGTTTGCTGTGGACGTCAATGGAGGTTTTAATGGACAGAATGTGACTTGCAGTTTAAAGGTGCAAACACAGCCAGAGAAAAAAAAGCATCACCCAGATGTGACCCCTTAAACATGTCACTGCCATCAGTACACTTTGGCCCTAGGAAGGATTGTCTCTTTAAAATGTGTCCGCTTGATAAAAGGCAGATCTGTCATTGTAAATAGGATGCGAGACCGCTCCTTCACTTCCCATCCCTTGAGTTTTGGGGCACGCCTTGTCCCTCAGAAGATCGCTTTGCCATGTGTTTGCCCTTTTCCTCTTAAAGGGGCATTGTCTCCTATGATCAAATTATGTTTGAGGTCGCACCGGGGTGATTGCATTTTTCTTACCAGAATCCAATACCTGGAAATATTTTTAACTCAATTTGTTTTTAGTTTGGAGACACTTGGGAGGGGTTTGAATAGGCGGTAACATTTCTTCCGGCACCAGAAGGGGTCTTATGACATAGCACTGCTTGGTAAATGTCCTTTCGTGCTTCCTTGATATACAAACACACCATTACATGAAAATATTCAATTACTGTCTTCATTAATTGGGATATGGCCTTACTTTTTGAGCCAAAACAAGTAACAAAATAATTTCTCTGGGAACATTCATCATAGAAACATTTAGCAAATCAGATCCATTCTCACCACTTACTGAAACGGCGGGTCCAGGCCGGTTCTATGCTTTTTTCTTTCTAGGAGGATACAGATACTTATTACTAAAATGCCTTGTGGCTTCTACAGCGACCATGTGGCCCTGAACCCCTCGTCCCTTCACAAAGCCCTTGTGACATCCGGCACAGGCCCTGGCACACCAGAGGGTTGTCGTGACTTAGTCCTCGTTTTGTAGGGAGAGTTCGGGCTGACGCCCCCACGGTGCAGCCTGAGCAAAGCGGAAGTGGGGGCCATCCCGTTTTTGTTTTCCTGGTCAAGCCATAAACTCGCCTGGAAACGGAGAGAGCAAAGTGGTTACCAGTATGGATACAGATCACAAGAAATACTGGTTTATGGTTTTCCGTACAAACTCCCACTGGAAAAGAAACAAGGCATTCAGTCCGACATGTTTGACTCCATGCGATTTCCATCCAGTCCATGATTTCTAGCGCTAAACCGTGCAAGATGATTGACAATATAGTGCAAAAAATTACGATAATGCGCTCTTTAATCGGTGAAAAGATGAGCGTCCCGCATAAAAACAAATAAATCCTACTTGCCCAAGCTGCAGGGACAGATAGTTAAGATTCTCTCACCCCAAGAGAAAAGATAGTCGCAGTGAAAAACATACCCTATAGCGCTGGGAAGACAGACAAACAAAATACAGTGTAATCTGTGTGTGAGCAGACACCTCCCATCTAAATTAGGGCATTTACAATCAAATGTCAATAGAACAAAATGGCGCCCGCCTCTGGTGAAGACCTCCTTTTGGGATTGGAGATATGCGTAGATGTATTTCTGTGGGATCCCCTTCTCCACACCTCAATGGTCTGGGTAGAGACTGTAGCTCGTGGGGTGTGGATCACAAAATGGGGAGCGGAAAGCCGGCGCGCGCACATAGTGATGCAATTTAATCACCAAATGGAAAATGGTAAATATGCACAGTGCCCTTACACATATGAAGAGGAACTCACAATTGAATACAACAGACTTTGTGTAGCTGCTGGTATCTCACCGCCGTAGCGTTTGAGTCCACTTCCGCGTCACGTGGTCTAGTGATCTCGTCTCGTGATACCAGTTGCCGGCTCAACCCGGTCTGATTCCACGATTCCGTAACTGCTCACTTGTTCTTTAAGGAGAAAAAAGAGTGAACGCTTAGTGAGCAGGTACACAATAGACGAATCAGACCGAGGGGCGACACTGAAATATTCTTGTAAATTCCCTAATTTAGAGGGGATGTGTCTGTTCACACACAGATTGCACTGTTTTTTGTTTTTCGCGCTCTTCCCAGTGCGATAGGGTATTTTTTCCATTTGATTGACAATATACCTGAATGGCCATGGACAGAGGCGACCTAAGTCTTGAATCCGTATGCAGTGAAGAAGCTTCCATGTGCTGGAGAACTTTGTAGTTCCACTCACTTGGAGCTGACCTCTTCTCCTGCACGGGGAAGCCGTGTCTGTTTATTTGGAAGGGCCCTTTAGGAAATAGAAGTGGATTAGGGTCTCGGGCTGAAAAGAGGAGAGTCCAATCTTAAATTCTAATTGAATGCAATACTCTGCTCAATAACACATCATATTTACTAAGCAGTGAGATACTCGTCCTGTATTTGTATTTATATTGACCCAGAGGAAGCAAACTAAACGCCCCAGTGATGCGGTGGTCAACTATATCTCCTAAGAGAAAATAATGCTTCCTGGCCCCTGTAAATAGGATCACATTTCTCGATGGATGCTTTTGATTTGCATTATTTGGTATATCCCCGTATACCTTTCCTTTCTAAAAAGATCCCTAACCTTTTCTTAATCATATCTTCTGTATCTGCCATCGCAGTCTTTGTGGGCAGTAAATCCCACGTGGTCACTGCCCCATTAGTTCCTCTTTTGAATTCTTCTCGTTGGTAATCTCACAACCAGTCCTTGGCATACAAAGTTCCCACATAGGGCAGACAGAGCCAGGCCATGGTATTCTCTCAGCCTCTGTGCGCGTCTTTTATTTATAAATAATAATAATTGTACTTGTATAGCACTGACAGTGTCCCTGCCCCGTAGAGCTTATAATCTATTTTTCAGTGAAAAACAAAGTGAATTCCCCGCCCTTCTCCAGGGATTCACTTTGTTTTTCACATGTCTGACCAATGTTGTTGCCAGCTGCAGGCTTCTTACGTGTGTGTGTGTGTGTGTGTGTGTGTGTGTGTGTGTGTGTGTGTGTGTGTGTGTGTGTGTGTGTGTGTGTGTGTGTGTTTGTGTGTGTATGTATATATATATATATGTGTGTGTGTATATATGTGTGTGTGTGTGTGTGTGTGTGTGTGTGTGTATATATATATATTATATATTATATTATATATATACAGAATACATATTATATATCTACTATATATTTCAGAAAGCACTGTATGTCTGCGTCCCAAGGCCCAATCGCATAGGACCTTGGGCCTGTCACTCCGGCTCAGGCCATGCCTGCCCCCGCACACCTCTCATTGGCCTGCGTCCAACACCAATGCCACACTGTCCCACCCCTCACTGACTCTCATTGGCCTGCGTCCAATGCCCGCCCCCGCACACCTCTCATTGGCCTGCGTCCAACACCAATGCCACACTGTCCAACCCCTCACTGAGCTAATACTTCTACACTGTCCCACCCCTCACTGAGCTTTGGGAACGCATTGCATTTGCAGCACCTAATCCTCTAATCCTCAACCTTCACTGCTCTGGGGCCACGCTTCACAGCTATCAAAACCCTCACCGTCTGCTGCCACAGACTGCCAAATCAGGTACAGAATCGGCTACACACAACGCAGGATACACCAAACACTGCACACACACACATTCACACAACAAACACTGCAGACACTGCACACACACACACACACATTCACACAACACCAAACACTGCAGACACTGCACACACACACATTCACACAACACCAAACACTGCAGACTGCCCCTTCAAAACATCACCCTCGCCCACCCCCACCCCCCCGGTACACGACACAGATCTCCCTCCCGCTACCGCGACCCTCCCATCTCCCGCTAAACAACATGCCCACCGGCTACCTACTCACTTCGGCAGCGGCCCGCACGGACTTCTTCCCAGCACATGCGCACGCCTGCGGCCTGCACGCCACACATCTCCGCCCCACACGGAGCTCTTCCCAGCACATGCGCACGCCTGCGGCCTGCACGCCACACATCTCCGGACCGCTACCGCGCCCCTACCATCCCGCACTCACATCTTCCCACCACATGCGCACGGCCGCGGCCTGCACGCCACACATCTCCGCCCCGCACGGAGCTCTTCAGAACGCCAGGGCACGGCCGCGGCCTGCACGACACACATCTCCCTCCCGCTACCGCGCACCTCCCATCTCCCGCTAAACAACATGGCCATCGCCTACCCGAGCGCACGGCTGCGGCCTGCACGCCACACATTTCCGCCCCACACGGAGCTCTTCAGAACGCCAGCGCACGGCCGCGGCCTACATGACACACATCTCCAGCCCACTACCGCGCCCCTCCCATCTCCCGCTAAACAACATGCCCACCTGCTACCCCAGCGCACGCCCGCGGCCTGCACGCCACACATCTCCGGCCGCACGGAGCTCTTCAGAACGCCAGCGCACGCCCACGGCCTGCACGGAGCTCTTCAGAACGCCAGGGCACGGCCGCGGCATGCATGACACATCTCCCTCCCGCTACCGTGCCCCTCCCATCTCCTGCTAAACAACATGGCCACCGGCTACCCGAGGGCGCGGCCTGCATGACACACATCTCCCTCCCGCTACCGCGCCCTCCCATCTCCCGCTAAACAACATCGCCACCGGCTACCTACTCACTTCGGCACCGGCCCGCACAAAGCTCTTCCGAACGCCAGCGCACGCCACACATCTCCCGCAAAACACCATCCGCACCGGCACGCACGCTCCTCATCCGGAACACACCGCACACCACACATCTCCCGCTAACACACCCCCTCCGCTGACTAAACACCTACCACTGGAAATCAGCTGTTCCTTCAAATAAAATATCTTTGGATAACAATGCCAATTTCACTGTCTGTCTAATTTATTGCACAAACACTTATCACACCACCACTCACACACAACACTCACACACACAACACGCCCTCATACACACACACAACAAAACCTCCTGTGATTCAATGCCACACACAACAACAATTCAACAATCCCCTATACCCACAACACCCTCTCCACTCACGCACACACACACACTCAGCAACGCCACACACCCTCAAGCACGCCACACGTCCTCACACACACACAACAACATCATTTTTTGATACAAAACACAAAACACTTCAACACACCACAATCTACCCCACACAACACAAGCGCTAAACAGTACAACACACACAACACACTGCTAAAAAATCCTCCCCTTCACCACGCTGACACACACACTACACTCAATATAATTCTCATTTACACATCTAATAGACAACCCCTCTCCTTGCACATCACCACCACACAACACAAAACATATACACCAACACACACCCTACGCTGACAACACACCTACTACAAACACACAAAACTCACCCACACAACACGCCATCATCCACAAATACAACCTAAACTCCTGTGATTATATGCCACACACAACAACAAGTAAATAATACCCTACCCCCACAAGACCCTCTCCACTGCAAACACACCTCACCTTCACCGGCATAACACACACTACACTACACTTTATGCTCATCTACACATGTATAAGCATTACCAAACACAACAACACTCCACTACTACTATAAAACACAACACTAACACACACACCAACACACCCCCTCTGCACCTCTCACACACATTTGCTTTTTCCTTTCAACAAATTACTATATTACAACATAATTTCACATTTAATTTTATTGACACAACAAACACTCATCACACACACACAACACTCACAAACACACACAACCAACAATACATTAAACACACACAAGCAATACTACAGCAAACACACACACTCATCTCATACCCACAAACTACCAACAAAAAAAACACACACAGCCAACACACAAACACTAACACATTAAAAAAAAACACACTCACACACTACACTCTCACACCCTACACTCACACACACTCACAACTATCACTCATCCACACAACACTCACACACCACACACTCACTATCACATCACACACACACTCATCCACACAAATTAAATATTACATACACACACTATTCTGCCACACACACAACCAACATTCACACAAAACACAAACACACACACATTTCAACACCTAAACAAACACACACCACACAACAACCACAAACATAAACCCCTCAATACTGTCACACTTAATCCATTTACCAACATTTCACAGACCACCACCGGATGCCTTCAACACCTCGACACCTGAACGCTGTGCCCAAACACACAATACAACTATTGGATCCAACTGACCCTTCACACAACAACATCAGGAAGTATTCAAAACACAATCGCACACAAACACTTCACTAACATCACACACCACACCTACCTCAACACACACACATCAACAACTTTTAACAACACATCACAACTTACACACACACACAACACCTCTACAACACCTAAAATAACGCACATCACAACATCAACACAAACCACACATCTTCACAACACAAAACATGGCACCCAAAAAACACCTTCGCAAAACAAAACATACACACCCTGGCAATGAAGGTGACACGCACACACACACACCAAAGATATGTACTGCAACACACAATGCACACACCCATTTCACACACATTGAAATCCACGCACACAATGCAAACAAACAACTCACAACGGAATACACAATACGTCAAGAACAAATCCTCACAACCACAACATCAACACCAACACATTACACACACCAACATCACACACTAATTCCATATAATACACACACACCAGGTACATCAAAGGGACAAATACACACACAGCATCCTAACACAACAAATTTACAACACACACACACACACACACATCACCTTCTAATGAAACACTACAGCGCCAAACACGCCTTGCACAACAAAGAGACAGAGACAGAATCAGAAGAGCAACACAACGACAACAACAACAACAAAAATACAGACACACACCCACTACATCAACAGACGATCACAATACAGAACACCAACAACGTACTACAACATCCAGACCCTCAGAGACTACAGAACAGCATGAGGCACGCCTTGCAAAAGACCAACAACGTGCTACAACATCACGAGCCGCAGAGACTCCAGAACAACATGAAATACGTCTGGATAAAATGCGACTACGAGCTACAACAAGAAGAGCCACGGAGACTACACAACAACATGAAACACGCATTGCTAAAGACAGAACAATACGGCGCACATCAAAACAACAACAAAACACACCAACACACACACTACAACAACCAGTACAACACACACATACTACATGTACGCATTCAACAAATTACACTTTGCTACGTGCCGCTTTCATATATAATCCACACATACTATACCAGCAACATCCAAAGGTCAACATTGGACACATGGACACTATATGTCACTACTGTCAAGCAAAAAAATTCCACCATGAATCAGCTGGAATGTGCTGCAACAATGGCAAAGTTATGCTACCACCTCTACACTCACCCCCAAATCCACTTCTTTCATACATGTCAGGGACAACTTCTGAATCTAAACATTTCCTACAAAACATACGCACATACAACTCCTGTTTCCAAATGACATCCTTTGGTGCTACATCCATAGTCGAACAAATTGGATTTAAAAGTACTTTCAAAGTACAAGGTCAAGTTTACCACAGGGCCGGCTCTCTTCTCCCATTACCAGACCAACATCCACAATTCTTGCAAATTTACTTCATGGGTGATGAAGAACAACAAGCTGATCAACGATGCCATTGGATACCCAATACAAGACGTGACATTGTCATCTCCTTACAAAGGATGTTACATGAACACAACCATCTCATTAACACATTCAAAACATCACTTGAACGCATGCCAACTGATGACTATCAAGTCATTATCAGAGCCGACAAAACACCAGTGGGTCAACATGAACGTCGCTTTAATGCTCCTCAAATCAACGAAGTCGCTATTGTTATAGCGGGGGAACAATTTAATACACGGGACATTATTCTTCAGCGCCGCGGTCAGTCACTCACACGCATTTGTGAAACACATCGCTCATATGATGCACTTCAATACCCTCTCATACTTTGGAATGGTGACGATGGCTATCACTTCAACATCATGCAAGTAGACCCAACTTCAAAGGCAAACACTAACAAAACTGTCTCCGCTATGGACTTCTACGCTTACAGATTAATGATACGAGATGCATCGCAAAACCACATTTTACATTGTCGACAACTATTTCATCAGTTTATTGTTGACATGTATGCTAAAATTGAAAGTGAGCGTCTTCTATACATACGCTTACATCAAAAACAACTTCGCGTTGATCAATACATACATCTCAGGGATGCTGTTGGCAACGATGGTAACGTTGACAACATAGGTAAAATGTTCATTCTACCAGCAACATTCACGGGAAGTCCTCGACACATGCACGAATATGCTCAAGACGCTATGGCATATGTTCGAGCATATGGACGACCAGACTTTTTTATTACATTTACATGTAATCCAGCTTGGCCAGAAATAAAACAACAACTTGGGGATGGACAGTCACACAGCAATCGACACGACTTAATCGCAAGAGTATTTCGCCAAAAACTCATCACATTAATTCACATCATCACTAAGACTTATATATTTGGACAAACACGATGCTGGATGTACTCAATAGAATGGCAGAAAAGAGGTCTTCCACATGCTCATATTCTTATATGGCTCAAAGAAAAACTACATTCCATTGACATCGATAACGTTATCTCTGCTGAGTTGCCTAATCCAGAAGAAGACCCTATACTATTTGCAATAGTCACTAAAAATATGATTCATGGACCATGTGGAAACATTAATATTCATGCACCATGTATGAAAGACGGTAAATGCACCAAAAAATTCCCAAAACCATTCATTGCAGACACACAAAGTGGAGATGATGGATATCCTCAATATCGAAGACGCGCTCCCACAGACGGTGGATACACAGCAACAATTACTATTCGCAACAACAAACACATCCAAGTCGACAACAAATGGGTTGTTCCATATTGTCCACTTCTAACTAAAATTTATAACGCATACATTAATGTCGAATACTGTAATTCTGTTAAATCAATTAAATACATTTGCAAGTATGTCAACAAAGGAAGCGACATGGCCATTTTTGGAATCACTAATGAACACATGCGTGACGAAGTCACACTCTACCAGCTAGGAAGATATATAAGTAGTAATGAAGCCGTTTGGAGGATTTTCGCTTTTCCCATTCACGAACGACACCCAACCGTTGTTCACCTCACTGTTCATTTAGAAAATGGACAGAGAGTATACTTCACACCTGGCAACGCAGAGGCAGTTGCTGCTCAACCACCAAACACAACTTTAACTGCCTTCTTTCAATTATGTCAACAGGACTCTTTTGCACGCACATTGCTTTATCCAGAAACTCCACGATATTACACTTGGAATGCATCCACAAAACAGTTCAAGAAAAGAAAGCAGGGCATACCTGTTCCAGGAACTGATGCCCTTGCAAGTGAAGCCTTAGGCCGTGTCTACACAGTTCACCCAAACAACGCTGAATGCTTCTTTCTCAGAATTCTACTTCATACCGTTCCAGGCCCAACTTCATTTGACGCTATAAAAACTGTCAACGGTCAAGTGTGTGAGACTTATCGAGAAGCTTGCCAAAAGCTTGGATTACTAGAGGATGATCAACACTGGAATACTACATTAGCCGAAGCTGCATTACAGTCATTGCCAGCCAAAATTCGAAATCTTTTTGCCATTATCCTTACCACCTGCAACCCATCAAACCCCAACACTCTATGGGCCACATATCGAGAAACCATGAGTGAAGATATACTCCACAAAGCACAGAGAGACAATCCATCACTCAATGTTCAGTTTTCACCAGAGATTTTCAACGAGGTACTCATATTGTTAGAAGATACATGTCTCTCCATCAATAACAAAACACTACTTCAATTAGGTCTAGAAGCTCCCCAACGTCATCATCACGATGTACTCAATACAGACCTTATGCGAGAGAAACAATAAGATATTTCCGTACTACAACAATATGTTGCTACAAGAAAACCAATGTTAATTCCACAACAACTTAACACCTATGACAACATCATGCAGCACATAAACAACGAACAAGGTGCAATCCTGTTTCTTGATGCTCCAGGTGGAACAGGCAAAACATTTCTCATAAATTTACTCCTTGCAGAAATAAGAATGCACAATCATGTTGCACTTGCACTTGCATCATCTGGCATTGCAGCCACTCTTATGGATGGAGGAAGATCTGTGCACTCAGCTCTTAAATTACCGCTAAACATTGCTCATGAAGAAAACCCAACATGTAATATTACCAAAACATCTGGACAAGCACGTGTTCTTCAAATTTGCAAACTTATTGTTTGGGATGAATGTACCATGGCGCATAAAAAATCACTTGAAGCCCTTAATAGAACCTTGCAAGACTTGCGCAACAATAAACAAATAATGGGTGGTGCTGTCATTCTTTTAGCTGGTGATTTCAGACAAACACTTCCAGTCATACCACGATCCACACCAGCAGACGAACTTCATGCATGCCTCAAATCCTCTATTTTATGGCGACATGTCAAACATTTCCCATTAACAACCAATATGCGAGTCCAACTTCACGGCCACTCAAATGAACAACTTTTTGCACACACCCTTCTTCAAATAGGTGAAGGTACTTTACCTACTGACTTCACATCAGGTGAAATTGCTTTTCCCACACATTTTTGTCACATGATGACATCAATTGAAGATCTCATACACCACGTCTATCCAAATCTCTTACACAATTACACAAACCACCAGTGGCTCTGTGAAAGAGCCATCCTTGCTGCCAAAAATACTTATGTCAATGACCTAAATCATCAAATTCAAGACATTATTCCAAACACAATTACTCAATACAACTCAATCGATACAGTTGTGGATTGCGATGAAGCCGTTAACTATCCAACTGAATTCCTACACTCCCTCGAACCATCAGGGATGCCACCACATCACCTTCGCCTCGAAATTGGAGCACCCATCATGCTACTTCGCAACCTACACACACCTAACCTTTGTAATGGAACCAGACTGTGCATAAAAACATTGATGCCCAAAATAATTGAAGCTACTATCTTAACTGGCAACGCCAAAGGCCAAGATGTCTTCATCCCCCGCATTCCACTAATTCCAACAGACATGCCTTTTACTTTCAAACGCCTACAGTTCCCCATCAAACTAGCTTTTGCTATCACCATTAACAAAGCACAAGGACAGTCCATAAAGTGCACTGGTATCAACTTACAATCACCATGTTTCTCCCACGGACAGTTATATGTTGCGTGCTCTAGAGTTGGATCCCCCCAACAATTGTACATCTTTGCTCCAACTGGAACTACCAAAAATGTGGTTTACAAACAAGCATTACAATGAACATAGACTTTGCTACATTTACATCAACTCTAAATATTGCCATAACAACTTACAAAAAACACAAACACACCCAATGCACTGCTGTCATCTTTTATTACAAAATTATTTTACAACACACACTTCAACATTACATTAAATACACTACTCTCAACAATGCACATTAACATCTTTCAACAAGCCTTTCCAACAATCACATTTTCACAAATAACTACCGTAACAACTAACATACACTTCGCCCATTTGACCTCATATACATGTGCTTTCTACTACTGTTGCTGTACAAACACAATTGTAACTAATATTACATAACATTCGCAAAAAATTACAACTTTCACATACAGCATTTACACATACTTATTCACCCTTCACATCCCGAGCAACGCCGGGTTTCTCAGCTAGTGTATATATATATACATGAATACATATTATATATATATATATATATATATATATATGTATATATTATATAATTACACAGAAGTGCAGCAAAAAAAGTGTGTGTGTATATATATATGTGTATATATATATGTGTGTATATATATATGTGTATATATATATGTGTGTATATATATATATATGTATATATATATATATGTGTGTTCGACAAACCTATACATTTGCTCGCCCCGGGCGAGTGGATTTAACCCCCGGGCGAGTAAATATTGGCCCAAGCAGCACACGTTTGGTACTAGGTGGCGAGTAGATTTTTTTGTGTGGCGAGTAGATTTTTTGGTGATTTGTCAACCACTTTATATATATATATATATATATATATATATATATATATATATATATGATACGAACCAATCCAAAGACCAGTAAAGAGACAGCAGACCGCACGGGGTTAATCCAAAAATCTATATTCACAACATGAAATACACGTAAGCCAACGTTTCGGTCCCACAGAGAGACCTTCCTCAGGGCCCTGAATATAGATTTTTGAATTAACCCCGTGCGGTCTGCTGTCTCTTTACTGGTCTTTGGATTGGTTCGTATCATACTTATTCTCTATGGGACTAGCATCTGCTATTACAACCTTTTCTACTACAGTGTGCTGACTGACCTTCATGTGTATATATATATATATATATATATATATATATATATATATATATATATATATATATATATATATATATATATATATATATATATATATATATATATATATATATATATATATAGCCTATAGGGAACCATGTTAAAAATGGTTATTGAGGCAAAAAGTGACAGTGTGTGCTCATTTGCATGTCATTTCCCAGAATCCCTTGCTGCAGTGGAAGTGCTGTATGCTGGGTGATAATGGGGAAAGGCGGGGTTGCAGACCTGCCTAAGATATGCAGATGAGCATACAGCTATATTTGCATATATATATATACTAGCTGAGAAACCCGGCGTTGCTCAGGATGTGAAGGGTGAATAAGTATGTGTAAATGCTGTATGTGAAAGTTGTAATTTTTTGCGAATGTTATGTAATATTAGTTACAATTGTGTTTGTACAGCAACAGTAGTAGAAAGCACATGTATATGAGGTCAAATGGGCGAAGTGTATGTTAGTTGTTACGGTAGTTATTTGTGAAAATGTGATTGTTGGAAAGGCTTGTTGAAAGATGTTAATGTGCATTGTTGAGAGTAGTGTATTTAATGTAATGTTGAAGTGTGTGTTGTAAAATAATTTTGTAATAAAAGATGACAGCAGTGCATTGGGTGTGTTTGTGTTTTTTGTAAGTTGTTATGGCAATATTTAGAGTTGATGTAAATGTAGCAAAGTCTATGTTCATTGTAATGCTTGTTTGTAAACCACATTTTTGGTAGTTCCAGTTGGAGCAAAGATGTACAATTGTTGGGGGGATCCAACTCTAGAGCACGCAACATATAACTGTCCGTGGGAGAAACATGGTGATTGTAAGTTGATACCAGTGCACTTTATGGACTGTCCTTGTGCTTTGTTAATGGTGATAGCAAAAGCTAGTTTGATGGGGAACTGTAGGCGTTTGAAAGTAAAAGGCATGTCTGTTGGAATTAGTGGAATGCGGGGGATGAAGACATCTTGGCCTTTGGCGTTGCCAGTTAAGATAGTAGCTTCAATTAGGTTGGGCATCAATGTTTTTATGCACAGTCTGGTTCCATTACAAAGGTTAGGTGTGTGTAGGTTGCGAAGTAGCATGATGGGTGCTCCAACTTTGAGGCGAAGGTGATGTGGTGGCATCCCTGATGGTTCGAGGGAGTGTAGGAATTCAGTTGGATAGTTAACGGCTTCATCGCAATCCACAACTGTATCGATTGAGTTGTATTGAGTAATTGTGTTTGGAATAATGTCTTGAATTTGATGATTTAGGTCATTGACATAAGTATTTTTGGCAGCAAGGATGGCTCTTTCACAGAGCCACTGGTGGTTTGTGTAATTGTGTAAGAGATTTGGATAGACGTGGTGTATGAGATCTTCAATTGATGTCATCATGTGACAAAAATGTGTGGGAAAAGCAATTTCACCTGATGTGAAGTCAGTAGGTAAAGTACCTTCACCTATTTGAAGAAGGGTGTGTGCAAAAAGTTGTTCATTTGAGTGGCCGTGAAGTTGGACTCGCATATTGGTTGTTAATGGGAAATGTTTGACATGTCGCCATAAAATAGAGGATTTGAGGCATGCATGAAGTTCGTCTGCTGGTGTGGATCGTGGTATGACTGGAAGTGTTTGTCTGAAATCACCAGCTAAAAGAATGACAGCACCACCCATTATTTGTTTATTGTTGCGCAAGTCTTGCAAGGTTCTATTAAGGGCTTCAAGTGATTTTTTATGCGCCATGGTACATTCATCCCAAACAATAAGTTTGCAAATTTGAAGAACACGTGCTTGTCCAGATGTTTTGGTAATATTACATGTTGGGTTTTCTTCATGAGCAATGTTTAGCGGTAATTTAAGAGCTGAGTGCACAGTTCTTCCTCCATCCATAAGAGTGGCTGCAATGCCAGATGATGCAAGTGCAAGTGCAACATGATTGTGCATTCTTATTTCTGCAAGGAGTAAATTTATGAGAAATGTTTTGCCTGTTCCACCTGGAGCATCAAGAAACAGGATTGCACCTTGTTCGTTGTTTATGTGCTGCATGATGTTGTCATAGGTGTTAAGTTGTTGTGGAATTAACATTGGTTTTCTTGTAGCAACATATTGTTGTAGTACGGAAATATCTTATTGTTTCTCTCGCATAAGGTCTGTATTGAGTACATCGTGATGATGACGTTGGGGAGCTTCTAGACCTAATTGAAGTAGTGTTTTGTTATTGATGGAGAGACATGTATCTTCTAACAATATGAGTACCTCGTTGAAAATCTCTGGTGAAAACTGAACATTGAGTGATGGATTGTCTCTCTGTGCTTTGTGGAGTATATCTTCACTCATGGTTTCTCGATATGTGGCCCATAGAGTGTTGGGGTTTGATGGGTTGCAGGTGGTAAGGATAATGGCAAAAAGATTTCGAATTTTGGCTGGCAATGACTGTAATGCAGCTTCGGCTAATGTAGTATTCCAGTGTTGATCATCCTCTAGTAATCCAAGCTTTTGGCAAGCTTCTCGATAAGTCTCACACACTTGACCGTTGACAGTTTTTATAGCGTCAAATGAAGTTGGGCCTGGAACGGTATGAAGTAGAATTCTGAGAAAGAAGCATTCAGCGTTGTTTGGGTGAACTGTGTAGACACGGCCTAAGGCTTCACTTGCAAGGGAATCAGTTCCTGGAACAGGTATGCCCTGCTTTCTTTTCTTGAACTGTTTTGTGGATGCATTCCAAGTGTAATATCGTGGAGTTTCTGGATAAAGCAATGTGCGTGCAAAAGAGTCCTGTTGACATAATTGAAAGAAGGCAGTTAAAGTTGTGTTTGGTGGTTGAGCAGCAACTGCCTCTGCGTTGCCAGGTGTGAAGTATACTCTCTGTCCATTTTCTAAATGAACAGTGAGGTGAACAACGGTTGGGTGTCGTTCGTGAATGGGAAAAGCGAAAATCCTCCAAACGGCTTCATTACTACTTATATATCTTCCTAGCTGGTAGAGTGTGACTTCGTCACGCATGTGTTCATTAGTGATTCCAAAAATGGCCATGTCGCTTCCTTTGTTGACATACTTGCAAATGTATTTAATTGATTTAACAGAATTACAGTATTCGACATTAATGTATGCGTTATAAATTTTAGTTAGAAGTGGACAATATGGAACAACCCATTTGTTGTCGACTTGGATGTGTTTGTTGTTGCGAATAGTAATTGTTGCTGTGTATCCACCGTCTGTGGGAGCGCGTCTTCGATATTGAGGATATCCATCATCTCCACTTTGTGTGTCTGCAATGAATGGTTTTGGGAATTTTTTGGTGCATTTACCGTCTTTCATACATGGTGCATGAATATTAATGTTTCCACATGGTCCATGAATCATATTTTTAGTGACTATTGCAAATAGTATAGGGTCTTCTTCTGGATTAGGCAACTCAGCAGAGATAACGTTATCGATGTCAATGGAATGTAGTTTTTCTTTGAGCCATATAAGAATATGAGCATGTGGAAGACCTCTTTTCTGCCATTCTATTGAGTACATCCAGCATCGTGTTTGTCCAAATATATAAGTCTTAGTGATGATGTGAATTAATGTGATGAGTTTTTGGCGAAATACTCTTGCGATTAAGTCGTGTCGATTGCTGTGTGACTGTCCATCCCCAAGTTGTTGTTTTATTTCTGGCCAAGCTGGATTACATGTAAATGTAATAAAAAAGTCTGGTCGTCCATATGCTCGAACATATGCCATAGCGTCTTGAGCATATTCGTGCATGTGTCGAGGACTTCCCGTGAATGTTGCTGGTAGAATGAACATTTTACCTATGTTGTCAACGTTACCATCGTTGCCAACAGCATCCCTGAGATGTATGTATTGATCAACGCGAAGTTGTTTTTGATGTAAGCGTATGTATAGAAGACGCTCACTTTCAATTTTAGCATACATGTCAACAATAAACTGATGAAATAGTTGTCGACAATGTAAAATGTGGTTTTGCGATGCATCTCGTATCATTAATCTGTAAGCGTAGAAGTCCATAGCGGAGACAGTTTTGTTAGTGTTTGCCTTTGAAGTTGGGTCTACTTGCATGATGTTGAAGTGATAGCCATCGTCACCATTCCAAAGTATGAGAGGGTATTGAAGTGCATCATATGAGCGATGTGTTTCACAAATGCGTGTGAGTGACTGACCGCGGCGCTGAAGAATAATGTCCCGTGTATTAAATTGTTCCCCCGCTATAACAATAGCGACTTCGTTGATTTGAGGAGCATTAAAGCGACGTTCATGTTGACCCACTGGTGTTTTGTCGGCTCTGATAATGACTTGATAGTCATCAGTTGGCATGCGTTCAAGTGATGTTTTGAATGTGTTAATGAGATGGTTGTGTTCATGTAACATCCTTTGTAAGGAGATGACAATGTCACGTCTTGTATTGGGTATCCAATGGCATCGTTGATCAGCTTGTTGTTCTTCATCACCCATGAAGTAAATTTGCAAGAATTGTGGATGTTGGTCTGGTAATGGGAGAAGAGAGCCGGCCCTGTGGTAAACTTGACCTTGTACTTTGAAAGTACTTTTAAATCCAATTTGTTCGACTATGGATGTAGCACCAAAGGATGTCATTTGGAAACAGGAGTTGTATTTGCGTATGTTTTGTAGGAAATGTTTAGATTCAGAAGTTGTCCCTGACATGTATGAAAGAAGTGGATTTGGGGGTGAGTGTAGAGGTGGTAGCATAACTTTGCCATTGTTGCAGCACATTCCAGCTGATTCATGGTGGAATTTTTTTGCTTGACAGTAGTGACATATAGTGTCCATCTGTCCAATGTTGACCTTTGGATGTTGCTGGTATAGTATGTGTGGATTATATATGAAAGCGGCACGTAGCAAAGTGTAATTTGTTGAATGCGTACATGTAGTATGTGTGTGTTGTACTGGTTGTTGTAGTGTGTGTGTTGGTGTGTTTTGTTGTTGTTTTGATGTGCGCCGTATTGTTCTGTCTTTAGCAATGCGTGTTTCATGTTGTTGTGTAGTCTCCGTGGCTCTTCTTGTTGTAGCTCGTAGTCGCATTTTATCCAGACGTATTTCATGTTGTTCTGGAGTCTCTGCGGCTCGTGATGTTGTAGCACGTTGTTGGTCTTTTGCAAGGCGTGCCTCATGCTGTTCTGTAGTCTCTGAGGGTCTGGATGTTGTAGTACGTTGTTGGTGTTCTGTATTGTGATCGTCTGTTGATGTAGTGGGTGTGTGTCTGTATTTTTGTTGTTGTTGTCGTTGTGTTGCTCTTCTGATTCTGTCTCTGTCTCTTTGTTGTGCAAGGCGTGTTTGGCGCTGTAGTGTTTCATTAGAAGGTGATGTGTGTGTGTGTGTGTGTTGTAAATTTGTTGTGTTAGGATGCTGTGTGTGTATTTGTCCCTTTGATGTACCTGGTGTGTGTGTATTATATGGAATTAGTGTGTGATGTTGGTGTGTGTAATGTGTTGGTGTTGATGTTGTGGTTGTGAGGATTTGTTCTTGACGTATTGTGTATTCCGTTGTGAGTTGTTTGTTTGCATTGTGTGCGTGGATTTCAATGTGTGTGAAATGGGTGTGTGCATTGTGTGTTGCAGTACATATCTTTGGGGTGTGTGTGTGCGTGTCACCTTCATTGCCAGGGTGTGTATGTTTTGTTTTGCGAAGGTGTTTTTTGGGTGCCATGTTTTGTGTTGTGAAGATGTGTGGTTTGTGTTGATGTTGTGATGTGCGTTATTTTAGGTGTTGTAGAGGTGTTGTGTGTGTGTGTAAGTTGTGATGTGTTGTTAAAAGTTGTTGATGTGTGTGTGTTGAGGTAGGTGTGGTGTGTGATGTTAGTGAAGTGTTTGTGTGCGATTGTGTTTTGAATACTTCCTGATGTTGTTGTGTGAAGGGTCAGTTGGATCCAATAGTTGTATTGTGTGTTTGGGCACAGCGTTCAGGTGTCGAGGTGTTGAAGGCATCCGGTGGTGGTCTGTGAAATGTTGGTAAATGGATTAAGTGTGACAGTATTGAGGGGTTTATGTTTGTGGTTGTTGTGTGGTGTGTGTTTGTTTAGGTGTTGAAATGTGTGTGTTTGTGTTTTGTGTGAATGTTGGTTGTGTGTGTGGCAGAATAGTGTGTGTATGTAATATTTAATTTGTGTGGATGAGTGTGTGTGTGATGTGATAGTGAGTGTGTGGTGTGTGAGTGTTGTGTGGATGAGTGATAGTTGTGAGTGTGTGTGAGTGTAGGGTGTGAGAGTGTAGTGTGTGTGTGTTTTTTTTTAATGTGTTAGTGTTTGTGTGTTGGCTGTGTGTGTTTTTTTTGTTGGTAGTTTGTGGGTATGAGATGAGTGTGTGTGTTTGCTGTAGTATTGCTTGTGTGTGTTTGCTGTAGTATTGCTTGTGTGTGTTTAATGTATTGTTGGTTGTGTGTGTTTGTGAGTGTTGTGTGTGTGTGATGAGTGTTTGTTGTGTCAATAAAATAAAATGTGAAATTATGTTGTAATATAGTAATTTGTTGAAAGGAAAAAGCAAATGTGTGTGAGAGGTGCAGAGGGGGTGTGTTGGTGTGTGTGTTAGTGTTGTGTTTTATAGTAGTAGTGGAGTGTTGTTGTGTTTGGTAATGCTTATACATGTGTAGATGAGCATAAAGTGTAGTGTAGTGTGTGTTATGCCGGTGAAGGTGAGGTGTGTTTGCAGTGGAGAGGGTCTTGTGGGGGTAGGGTATTATTTACTTGTTGTTGTGTGTGGCATATAATCACAGGAGTTTAGGTTGTATTTGTGGATGATGGCGTGTTGTGTGGGTGAGTTTTGTGTGTTTGTAGTAGGTGTGTTGTCAGCGTAGGGTGTGTGTTGGTGTATATGTTTTGTGTTGTGTGGTGGTGATGTGCAAGGAGAGGGGTTGTCTATTAGATGTGTAAATGAGAATTATATTGAGTGTAGTGTGTGTGTCAGCGTGGTGAAGGGGAGGATTTTTTAGCAGTGTGTTGTGTGTGTTGTACTGTTTAGCGCTTGTGTTGTGTGGGGTAGATTGTGGTGTGTTGAAGTGTTTTGTGTTTTGTATCAAAAAATGATGTTGTTGTGTGTGTGTGTGAGGACGTGTGGCGTGCTTGAGGGTGTGTGGCGTTGCTGAGTGTGTGTGTGTGTGCGTGAGTGGAGAGGGTGTTGTGGGTATAGGGGATTGTTGAATTGTTGTTGTGTGTGGCATTGAATCACAGGAGGTTTTGTTGTGTGTGTGTATGAGGGCGTGTTGTGTGTGTGAGTGTTGTGTGTGAGTGGTGGTGTGATAAGTGTTTGTGCAATAAATTAGACAGACAGTGAAATTGGCATTGTTATCCAAAGATATTTTATTTGAAGGAACAGCTGATTTCCAGTGGTAGGTGTTTAGTCAGCGGAGGGGGTGTGTTAGCGGGAGATGTGTGGTGTGCGGTGTGTTCCGGATGAGGAGCGTGCGTGCCGGTGCGGATGGTGTTTTGCGGGAGATGTGTGGCGTGCGCTGGCGTTCGGAAGAGCTTTGTGCGGGCCGGTGCCGAAGTGAGTAGGTAGCCGGTGGCGATGTTGTTTAGCGGGAGATGGGAGGGCGCGGTAGCGGGAGGGAGATGTGTGTCATGCAGGCCGCGCCCTCGGGTAGCCGGTGGCCATGTTGTTTAGCAGGAGATGGGAGGGGCACGGTAGCGGGAGGGAGATGTGTCATGCATGCCGCGGCCGTGCCCTGGCGTTCTGAAGAGCTCCGTGCGGGCCGGAGATGTGTGGCGTGCAGGGCGCGGGCGTGCGCATGTGGTGGGAAGAGCTCCGTGCAGGCCGTGGGCGTGCGCTGGCGTTCTGAAGAGCTCCGTGCGGCCGGAGATGTGTGGCGTGCAGGCCGCGGGCGTGCGCTGGGGTAGCAGGTGGGCATGTTTAGCGGGAGATGGGAGGGGCGCGGTAGTGGGCTGGAGATGTGTGTCATGTAGGCCGCGGCCGTGCGCTGGCGTTCTGAAGAGCTCCGTGTGGGGCGGAAATGTGTGGCGTGCAGGCCGCAGCCGTGCGCTCGGGTAGGCGATGGCCATGTTGTTTAGCGGGAGATGGGAGGTGCGCGGTAGCGGGAGGGAGATGTGTGTCGTGCAGGCCGCGGCCGTGCCCTGGCGTTCTGAAGAGCTCCGTGCGGGGCGGAGATGTGTGGCGTGCAGGCCGCGGCCGTGCGCATGTGGTGGGAAGATGTGAGTGCGGGATGGTAGGGGCGCGGTAGCGGTCCGGAGATGTGTGGCGTGCAGGCCGCAGGCGTGCGCATGTGCTGGGAAGAGGTCCGTGCGGGCCGCTGCCGAAGTGAGTAGGTAGCCGGTGGGCATGTTGTTTAGCGGGAGATGGGAGGGTCGCGGTAGCGGGAGGGAGATCTGTGTCGTGTACCGGGGGGGGTGGGGGTGATGTTTTGAAGGGGCAGTCTGCAGTGTTTGGTGTTGTGTGAATGTGTGTGTGTGCAGTGTCTGCAGTGTTTGGTGTTGTGTGAATGTGTGTGTGTGTGTGTGTGCAGTGTCTGCAGTGTTTGTTGTTGTGTGAATGTGTGTGTGTGCAGTGTTTGGTGTATCCTGCGTTGTGTGTAGCTGATTCTGTACCTGATTTGGCAGTCTGTGGCAGCAGACGGTGAGGGTTTTGATAGCTGTGAAGCGTGCCCCAGAGCAGTGAAGGTTGAGGATTAGGTGCTGCAAATGCAATGCGTTCCCAAAGCTCAGTGAGGGGTGGGACAGTGTAGAAGTATTAGCTCAGTGAGGGGTGGGACAGTGTGGCATTGGTGTTGGACGCAGGCCAATGAGAGGTGTGCGGGGGCGGGCATTGGACGCAGGCCAATGAGAGTCAGTGAGGGGTGGGACAGTGTGGCATTGGTGTTGGACGCAGGCCAATGAGAGGTGTGCGGGGGCGGGCATGGCCTGAGCCGGAGTGACAGGCCCAAGGTCCTATGCGATTGGGCCTTGGACGCAGACATACAGTGCTTTCTGAAATATATAGTAGATATATATATATACTAGCTGAGAGACCCGGCGTTGCCCGGGATGTAATGTTCCCGTTCCTCTCTCTCCTCCCCCCCCTCTCTGTTTGTCCCCCATTCACATCAATCCAGTCCCCTCCCTCCTTTACAGCTTCATGTAGCGTGTGTGCGTCAGTCACTGTGTGTTTGCTCGCGCGTCAGTGAGTCTGAGGCAGAAACACAAACACACACAGACTGACTGACGCACCACACAGTCAGTGTGTGCCTCAGTCAGTGTGTCGTGCGTCAGTCAGGGTTTGTGTGCGCGTCAGTCAGTGTGTGCGTGCGGCAGTCAGTCAGTGTGTGCGCGCGGGGCGTCAAAGGCAGGGGGGGGCGTCAAAGGCAGGGGGGGGGGCGTCAAAGGGAGGGGGGGGGGCGTCAAAGGGAGGGGGGGGGGCGTCAAAGGGAGGGGGGGGGGGCGTCAAAGGGAGGGGGGGGGGCGTCAAAGGAGGGGGGGGGCGTCAAAGGAGGGGGGGGGGTCGTCAAAGGGAGGGGGGGGTCGTCAAAGGGAGGGGGGGGGGCGTCAAAGGGAGGGGGGGGGCGTCAAAGGGAGGGGGGGGGGGCGTCAAAGGGAGGGGGGGGGGCGTCAAAGGGAGGGGGGGGGGCGTCAAAGGGAGGGGGGGGGCGGCGTCAAAGGGAGGGGGGGGGCGTCAAAGGAGGGGGGGGGCGTCAAAGGGAGGGGGGGGGGCGTCAAAGGGAGGGGGGGGCGTCAAGGGAGGGGGGGGGCGTCAAAGGGAGGGGGGGGGCGTCAAAGGGAGGGGGGGGGGCGTCAAAGGGAGGGGGGGGGCGTCAAGGGAGGGGGGGGGGCGTCAAAGGGAGGGGGGGGGGCGTCAAAAGGGAGGGGGGGGGGGGCGTCAAAGGGAGGGGGGGGGGGCGTCAAAGGGAGGGGGGGGGGGGCGTCAAAGGGAGGGGGGGGGGGCGTCAAAGGGAGGGGGGGGGGGCGTCAAAGGGAGGGGGGGGGCGTCAAAGGGAGGGGGGGGGGGCGTCAAAGGGAGGGGGGGGGGCGTCAAAGGGAGGGGGGGGGGGCGTCAAAGGAGGGGGGGGGGGCGTCAAAGGGAGGGGGGGGGGCGTCAAAGGGAGGGGGGGGGGCGTCAAAGGGAGGGGGGGGGGGGCGTCAAAGGGAGGGGGGGGGGCGTCAAAGGGAGGGGGGGGGGGGCGGCGTCAAAGGGAGGGGGGGGGCGGCGTCAAAGCATGGATTCCTCCCCCTGCATTTCCTGCAGTGGACAGGAGGGGGGGGCAGTGGACAGGAGGGGGGGGGGGGGCAGTGGACAGGAGGGGGGGGGCAGTGGACAGGAGGGGGGGGCAGTGGACAGGAGGGGGGGGGCAGTGACAGGAGGGGGGGCAGTGGACAGGAGGGGGGGGCAGTGGACAGGAGGGAGGGGGCAGTGGACAGGAGGGGGGGGGCAGTGGGACAGGAGGGGGGGGGCAGTGGACAGGAGGGGGGGGGCAGTGGACAGGAGGGGGGGGGCAGTGGACAGGAGGGGGGGGGCAGTGGACAGGAGGGGGGGGCAGTGGACAGGAGGGGGGGGGCAGTGGACAGGAGGGGGGGGCAGTGGACAGGAGGGGGGGCAGTGGACAGGGAGGGGGGGGCAGTGGACAGGAGGGGGGGGGGCAGTGGACAGGAGGGGGGGGGCAGTGGACAGGAGGGGGGGGGCAGTGGACAGGAGGGGGGGGCAGTGGACAGGAGGGAGGGGGCAGTGGACAGGAGGGGGGGGGGCAGTGGACAGGAGGGGGGGGCAGTGGACAGGAGGGGGGGGGGCAGGGACAGGAGGGGGGGGGGCAGTGGACAGGAGGGGGGGGGGCAGTGGACAGGAGGGGGGGGGGCAGTGGACAGGAGGGGGGGGGGCAGTGGACTGGAGGGGGGGGGCAGTGGACAGGAGGGGGGGGCAGTGGACAGGAGGGGGGGCAGTGGACAGGAGGGGGGGGCAGTGGACAGGAGGGGGGGCAGTGGACAGTGACACACACACACACACACACACACACACACACCTCAGTTGATGCCGCCCTTTCTCAGTTCCGTTTGGCGCCGGAGGTGGGGAGCGACACCTACCTGTACTTCCGGGCGCCGCCACCGTCTGACTCGGCGCCGCGAGGGAGGAAGGGGTCCGCCATCTTACGCGTGGCAGCTGCGGGAAGCGAGGTGATTTGGAGCGGGGAGAGGTGATTTGGAGCGGTGAGGGGGGAGAGGTGATGCCGCTGGGGAGGGGGAGAGGTGATGCCGCTGGGGAGGGGGAAAGGTGAATTGGAGCGGGGAGGGGGAGAGGTGATGCCGCTGGGGAGGGGGAGAGGTGATGCCGCTGGGGAGGGGGAAGAGGTGATGCCGCTGGGAGGGGAAGAGGTGATGCCGCTGGGGAGGGGGAAGAGGTGATGCCGCTGGGGAGCGGGGAGAGGTGATTTGGAGCGGGGAGAGGTGATTTGGAGCGGGGTGAGGTGATTTGGAGCGGGGAGGGGGAGAGGTGATTTGGAGCGGTGAGGGGGGAGAGGTGATGCCGCTGGGGAGGGGGGAGAGGTGATTTGGGGAGGGGGAGAGGTGATGCCGCTGGGGAGGGGGGAGGAGGTGATTTGGGGAGGGGGGAGAGGTGATTTGGAGCGGGGAGAGAGGTGTGTGTGTGTGTGTGTGTGTGTGTGTGTGTTTGT
>NW_027454143.1:955000-1076144 GCF_040206685.1 Ascaphus truei | reverse complement strand
GCGCCTTCTCCCCCACACACTATCCCCCCTCACACTCCTTCTCCCCCCTCACGCTCTCTCCCTTATGCTCCTTCTTCCCCTCACACTCTCCCCCTTACACTCTCCCCCTAACGCTCCTTCTCCCCCTCACACTCTCCCCCTTATGCCCCTTCTCTCCCTCACACTCTACACCTTATTATCCTTTCTCTCCCTCACAATCTCCCCTTACGCTCCTTCTCCCCCTCACTCTCCCCCTTACGCTCATTTCTCCCCGTCACACTATCCCCCTTATGATCCTTCTCCCCCTCACACTCTCCCCTTACGCTCCTTCTCCCCCTCACACTCTCCCCCTTACACTCCTTCTCACCCTCAGACTTTCCCCTTACACTCCTTCTCCCCCTCACATTCCCCCCCTTACGCTCCTCACACTCTCCCCTGTACACTCCTTCAACCCTCACTCTCCCCCTTATGTTCCTTCTCCCACTCCCCTCTTACGCTCCACCTCCCCCTCACACTCTTCCCCTTACGCTCATTCTCCTCCTCACACTCTCCCCTTACGCTCCTTCTCCCCCTCACATTCTCCCCCTTACACTCCTTCTCCCCCTCACTCTCTCCCCCTTACGCTCCTTCTCCCCTCACTCTCCCCCTTACGCTCCTTCTCCCCCCTCACGCTCCTTCTCCCCCTCACACTCTCCCCCTCATGCTCTACTAATTATGCTCCTTCTCCCCCTCACGCTCTACCCCTTATGCTCCTTCTTCCCCTCTCACCTCTCCCCCTTACACTCCATCTCCCACTCACACTCTCCCCCTTATGCTCCTTCTCCCCTCACCCTCTCCCCTTACGCTCTCCTCTTATGATCCTTTTCCCCCCTCACGCTCTCTCCCTTACTCTCCTTCTCCCCCTCACGCTCTCCACCTTACACCCCTTCTCCCCACTCACACTCTCCCCCTAACACTCCTTCTCCCCCTCACTCTCCCCCTTATGCTCATTCTCCCCCTCACACTCTCCCCCTTATGAACCCTCTCCCCCTCACGCTCTCTCCCTTACGCTCCTTCTCCCCCTCACCTCTCCCCCTTACACTCCTTCTCCCCCTCACACTCTCCCCCTTACGCACCTTCTCCCCCCTCACGCTCTCCCCCTTACGCTCCTTCTCCCCCTCACTCTCCCCCTTACACTTCTTCTCCCCCTCACACTCTCCCCCTTACGCACCTTCTCCCCCCCTCACAATCTCCCCTTTATGATCCTTCTCCCCCTCACACTCTCCCCCTTACGCTCCTTCTCCCCCTCACACTCTCTGCCTTACGCACCTTCTCCCCCCTCACAATCTCCCCCTTATGATCCTTCTCCCCCTCACACTCTCCCCCCTTACGCTCCTTCTCCCCCTCACACTCTCTGCCTTACGCACCTTCTCCCCCCACACAATCTCCCCCTTATGATCCTCTTCTTCCCCCTCACACCTCCCCCCTTACGCTCCTTCTCCCCCTCACACTCTCCCCCTTATGCTCATTCTCCCCCTCACACTCTCACCCTTACGCTCATTCTCCCCCTCACACTCTCCCCCTTACGCTCATTCTCCCCCTCACACTACTCCCCCTTACGCTCCTTCTCCCCTCACAATCTCCCCCTTATGATCCTTCTCCCCGTCACACTCTCTCCCTTACGCATCTTCTCCCCCCTCACAATCTCCCCCTTATGATCCTTCTCCCCTCACACTCTCCCCCTTACGCTCCTTCTCCCCCTCAACACCCTCCCCCTTACGCTCATTCTCCCCCTCACACTCTCCCCCTTATGCTCATTCTCCCCCTCACACTCTCCCCCTTACGCTAATTCTCCCCCTCACACTCTCCCCCTTACGCACCTTCTCCCCCCTCACAATCTCCCCCTTATGATCCTTCTCCCCCTCACACTCTCCCCCTTAATGCTCATTCTCCCCCTCACACTCTCCCCCCTTACGCTAATTCTCCCCCTCACACTCTCCCCCTTACGCACCTTCTCCCCCTCACAATCTCCCCCTCATGGTCCTTCTCCCCTCACACTCTCCCCCTTATGCTCCTTCTCTCCCTTACACTCTCCCCATTATGCTCCTTCTCTCCCTTACACTCTCCCCCATTATGCTCCTTCTCCCCCTCACAATCTCCCTCTACGCGCCTTCTCCCCCTCACACTCTCCCCCTTACTCTCCTTCTCCCCCTCACACTCTCCCCCTTACGTTCCTTCTCCCCCTCACACTCTCCCCCTTATGCTCCTTCTCCCCCTCACACTCTCCCCCTTACGCTCATTCTCCCCCTCACACTCTCCCCCTTACGCTCATTCTCCCCCCTCACACTCTCCCCCTTATGCTCCTTCTCCCCTCACAATCTCCCCCTTATGATCCTTCTCTCCCCGTCACACTCTCTCCCTTACGCATCTTCTCCCCCCTCACATTCTCCCCCTTATGATCCTTCCTCCCCCCTCACCACTCTCCCCCCTTACGCTCCTTCTCCCCTCACACCCTCCCCTTACGCTCATTCTCCCCCTCACACTCTCCCCCTCACACTCTCCCCCTTACGCTAATTCTCCCCCTCACACTCTCCCCCTTACGCACCTTCTCCCCCTCACAATCTCCCCCCTTATGATCCTTCTCCCCCTCACACTCTCCCCCTTACGCTCCTTCTCCCCTCACACTCTCCCCCTTATGCTCCTTCTCTCCCTCACACTCTCCCCCTTATGCTCCTTCTCCCCCTCACAATCTCCCTCTTACGCGCCTCTCTCCCCCTCACACTCTCCCCCTTACTCTCCTTCTCCCCCCTCACACTCTCCCCCTTACGTTCCTTCTCCCCCTCACACTCTCCCCCTTATGCTCCTTCTCCCCCTCACACTCTCCCCCTTACGCTCATTCTCCCCCCTCACACTCTCCCCCTTACGCTCATTCTCCCCCTCACACTCTCCCCCTTATGCTCCTTCTCCCCTCACAATCTCCCCCTTATGATCCTTCCTCCCCGTCACACTCTCTCCCTTACGCATCTTCTCCCCCCTCACATTCTCCCCCTTATGATCCTTCTCTCCCTCACACTCTCCCCCTTATGCTCCTTCTCTCCCTTACACTCTCCCCATTATGCTCCTTCTCCCCCTCACAATCTCCCTCTTACGCGCCTTCTCCCCCTCACACTCTCCCCCTTACTCTCCTTCTCCCCCTCACACTCTCCCCCTTACGTTCCTTCTCCCCCCTCACACTCTCCCCCTTATGCTCCTTCTCCCCCTCACACTCTCCCCCTTACGCTCATTCTCCCCCTCACACTCTCCCCCTTACGCTCATTCTCCCCCTCACACTCTCCCCCTTATGCTCCTTCTCCCCCTCACAATCTCCCCCCTTCATGATCCTTCTCCCCGTCACACTCTCTCCCTTACGCATCTTCTCCCCCCTCACATTCTCCCCCTTATGATCCTCTCCCCCTCACACTCTCCCCCTTACGCTCCTTCTCCCCCTCACACCCCTCCCCCTTACGCTCATTCTCCCCCTCACACTCTCCCCCTCACACTCTCCCCCCTTACGCTAATTCTCCCCCTCACACTCTCCCCCTTACGCACCTTCTCCCCCTCACAATCTCCCCCTTATGATCCTTCT
The DNA here is from genome assembly GCF_040206685.1 of Ascaphus truei. Classification (NCBI taxonomy): domain Eukaryota; kingdom Metazoa; phylum Chordata; class Amphibia; order Anura; family Ascaphidae; genus Ascaphus; species Ascaphus truei. Next base: position 1,072,561 of record NW_027454143.1, on the reverse strand, counting down.
CCCCCTCACACTCTCCCCCTTACGCTCCTTCTTCCCCTCACAACTCTCCCCCTTATGCTCCTTCTCTCCCTCACACTCTCCCCCTTATGCTCCTTCTCCCCTCACAATCTCCCTCTACGCGCCTTCTCCCCCTCACACTCCTCCCCCCTTACGCTCCTTCTTCCCCTCACACTCTCCCCCTTATGCTCCTTCTCTCCCTCACACTCTCCCCCTTATGCTCCTTCTCCCCTCACACTCTCCCCCTTATGCTCCTTCTCCCCCTCACAATCTCCCTCTTACGCGCCTTCTCCCCCTCACACTATCCCCCTTACGTGCCTTCTCCACCTCACACTCTCCCCCTCACACTCTCCCCTTACGCTCCTTCTCCCTCACCCTCTCCCCCTTACGCTCTCCTCTTACGATCCTTTTTCCCCTCACACTCTCCCCTCACTCTCCTTCACCCCCTCACGCTCTCCCCCTTATGCTCCTTCTCTACCTCACACTCTCCCCCTTACGCTCCTTCTCCCCCTCACTCTCCCCCTTACGCTCATTCTCCCTCTCATACTCTCCCCCTTACACTCCTTCTCTCCCTCACTCTCCCCCTTTCGCTCCATTAGCCCTCACAATCTCCCCCTTATGAACCTTCTCCCCCTCACACTATCCCCCTTACGCTCCTTTACCCCCTCACGTTCTCCCCTTACGCTCCTTCCCCTCACACTCTCCCCCTTATGCTCCTTCTACCCCTCACACTCTCCCCCTTACGCGCCTTCTCTCCCTCACACTATCCCCCTTACGCTCCTTCTCCCCTCACGCTCTCCCCCTTATGCTCTCCTCTTACGCTCCTTCTCCCCCCCCCTCACACTCCTTCTCCCCCCTCACGCTCTCTCCCTTATGCTCCTTCTTCCCTTCACACTCTCCCCCTTACACTCTCCCCCTAACGCTCCTTCTCCCCCCTCACACTCTCCCCCTTTTGCTCCTTCTCTCCCTCACACTCTCCCCCTTATGCTCCTTCTCTCCCTCACAATCTCCCCCTTACGCTCCTTCTCCCCCTCACACTCTCCCCCTTACGTTCATTCTCCCCCTCACACTCTCCCCCCTTTTGCTCCTTCTCTCCCTCACACTCTCCCCCTTTTGCTCCTTCTCTCCCTCACACGCTCCCCCTTATGCTCCTTCTACCCCTCACACTCTCCCCCTTACGCGCCTTCTCCCCCTCACACTATCCCCCTTACGCTCCTTCTCCCCTCACGCTCTCCCCCTTATGCTCTCCTCTTACGCTCCTTCTCCCCCTCACACTCCTTCTCCCCCCTCACGCTCTCTCCCTTATGCTCCTTCTTCCCTTCACACTCTCCCCTTACACTCTCCCCCTAACGCTCCTTCTCCCCCTCACACTCTCCCCCTTTTGCCCCCTTCTCTCCCTCACACTCTACACCTTATGCTCCTTCTCTCCCTCACAATCTCCCCCTTACGCTCCTTCTCCCCCTCACACTCTCCCCTTACGCTCCTTCTCCCCCTCACACTCCTTCTCCCCCCTCACGCTCTCTCCCTTATGCTCCTTCCTTCCCTTCACACTCTCCCCCTTACACTCTCCCCCCTAATGCTCCTTCTCCCCCCTCACACTCTCCCCCCTTTTGCCCCTTCTCTCCCTCACACTCTACACCTTATGCTCCTTCTCTCCCTCACAATCTCCCCCTTACGCTCCTTCTCCCCCTCACACTCTCCCCCTTACGTTCATTCTCCCCTCTCATACTCTCCCCCTTACGCTCATTCTCCCCCCTCACACTCTCCCCTTACGCTCCTTCTCCCCCTCACACTCTCCCCTAACGCTCCTTCTCCCCCTCACACTCTCCCCCTTTTGCCCCTTCTCTCCCTCACACTCTACACCTTATGCTCTTCTCTCCCTCACAATCTCCCCCTTATGCTCCTTCTCCCCCTCACACTCTCCCCCTTACGTTCATTCTCCCCTCACACTATCCCCCTTATGCTCCTCTCCCCCTCACACTCTCCCCTTACGCTCCTTCTCCCCCTCACACTCTGCCCTTACACTCCTTCTAACCCTCAGACTCTCCCCTTACACTCCTTCTCCCTCTCACATTCTCCCCTTACGCTCCTCACACCTCTCCCCTGTACACCGCTCCTTCTCCCCCCTCACTCTCCCCCTTATGCTCCTTCTCCCCCTCCCGCTCCCCTCTAATGCTCCATCTCCCCCTCATACTCTCCCCTTACGCTCATTCTCCCCCTCACACTCTCCCCTTACGCTCCTTCTCCCCCCTCACACTCTCCCCTTACACTTCTTCTCCCCCTCACATTCTCCCCCTTGCACTCCTCACAACTCTCCCCTGTACGCTCCTTCTCCCCTTCACTCTCCCCCTTACACTCCTTCTCCCCCTCACTCTTCCCCTTACGCTCCTTCTCCCCCTCACTCTCCACCTTACGCTCCTTCTCCCCCTCACACTCTCCCCTGTACGCTCCTTCTCCCCTTCACTCTCCCCCTTACACTCCTTCTCCCCCCTCACTCTTCCCCTTTTGCCCCTTCTCTCCCTCACACTCTACACCTTATGCTCCTTCTCTCCCTCACAATCTCCCCCTTACGCTCCTTCTCCCCCTCACACTCTCCCCCTTACGTTCATTCTCCCCCTCACACTATCCCCCTTATGCTCCTTCTCCCCCTCACACTCTCCCCTTACGCTCCTTCTCCCCCTCACACTCTCCCCTTACACTCCTTCTCACCCTCAGACTCTCCCCTTACACTCCTTCTCCCTCTCACATTCTCCCCCTTACGCTCCTCACACTCTCCCCTGTACACTCCTTCTCCCCCTCACTCTCCCCCTTATGCTCCTTCTCCCCCTCCCGCTCCCCTCTAACGCTCCATCTCCCCCTCATACTCTCCCCCTTACGCTCATTCTCCCCCTCACACTCTCCCCTTACGCTCCTTCTCCCCCTCACACTCTCCCCTTACACTTCTTCTCCCCCTCACATTCTCCCCCTTGCACTCCTCACACTCTCCCCTGTACGCTCCTTCTCCCCTTCACTCTCCCCCTTACACTCCTTCTCCCCCTCACTCTTCCTCTTACGCTCCTTCTCCCCCTCACTCTCCACCTTACGCTCCTTCTCCCCCTCACACTCTCCCCTTACGCTCCTTCTCCCCCTTACAGTCCTTCTCCCACTCACACTCTCCCCCTAACACTCCATCTCTCCCTCACACTGTCCCCCTTACGCTCCTTCTCCCCCTCACACTCTCGCCTTTACGCTCATTCTCCCCCCTCACACTCTCCCCTTACGCTCCTTCTCCCCCTCACACTCCTTCTCCCCCCTCACGCTCTCTCCCTTATGCTCCTTCTTCCCTTCACACTCTCCCCCTTACACTCTCCCCCCTAACGCTCCTTCTCCCCCTCACACTCTCCCCCTTTTGCCCCTTCTCTCCCTCACACTCTACACCTTATGCTCCTTCTCTCCCTCACAATCTCCCCCTTACGCTCCTTCTCCCCCTCACACTCTCCCCCTTACGTTCATTCTCCCTCTCATACTCTCCCCCTTACGCTCATTCTCCCCCTCACACTCTCCCCTTACGCTCCTTCTCCCCCTCACACTCTCCCCTAACGCTCCTTCTCCCCCTCACACTCTCCCCCTTTTGCCCCTTCTCTCCCTCACACTCTACACCTTATGCTCCTTCTCTCCCTCACAATCTCCCCCTTACGCTCCTTCTCCCCCTCACACTCTCCCCCTTACGTTCATTCTCCCCTCACACTATCCCCCTTATGCTCCTTCTCCCCCTCACACTCTCCCCTTACGCTCCTTCTCCCCCTCACACTCTGCCCTTACACTCCTTCTCACCCTCAGACTCTCCCCTTACACTCCTTCTCCCTCTCACATTCTCCCCCTTACGCTCCTCACACTCTCCCCTGTACACTCCTTCTCCCCCTCACTCTCCCCCTTATGCTCCTTCTCCCCCTCCCGCTCCCCTCTAATGCTCCATCTCCCCCTCATACTCTCCCCCTTACGCTCATTCTCCCCCTCACACTCTCCCCTTACGCTCCTTCTCCCCCTCACACTCTCCCCTTACACTTCTTCTCCCCCTCACATTCTCCCCCTTGTACTCCTCACACTCTCCCCTGTACGCTCCTTCTCCCCTTCACTCTCCCCCTTACACTCCTTCTCCCCCTCACTCTTCCCCTTACGCTCCTTCTCCCCCTCACTCTCCACCTTACGCTCCTTCTCCCCCTCACACTCTCCCCTGTACGCTCCTTCTCCCCTTCACTCTCCCCCTTACACTCCTTCTCCCCCTCACTCTTCCCCTTTTGCCCCTTCTCTCCCTCACACTCTACACCTTATGCTCCTTCTCTCCCTCACAATCTCCCCCTTACGCTCCTTCTCCCCCTCACACTCTCCCCCTTACGTTCATTCTCCCCCTCACACTATCCCCCTTATGCTCCTTCTCCCCCTCACACTCTCCCCTTACGCTCCTTCTCCCCCTCTCACTCTCCCCTTACACTCCTTCTCACCCTCAGACTCTCCCCTTACACTCCTTCTCCCTCTCACATTCTCCCCCTTACGCTCCTCACACTCTCCCCTGTACACTCCTTCTCCCCCTCACTCTCCCCCTTATGCTCCTTCTCCCCCTCCCGCTCCCCTCTAACGCTCCATCTCCCCCTCATACTCTCCCCCTTACGCTCATTCTCCCCCTCACACTCTCCCCTTACGCTCCTTCTCCCCCTCACACTCTCCCCTTACACTTCTTCTCCCCCTCACATTCTCCCCCTTGCACTCCTCACACTCTCCCCTGTACGCTCCTTCTCCCCTTCACTCTCCCCCTTACACTCCTTCTCCCCCTCACTCTTCCTCTTACGCTCCTTCTCCCCCTCACTCTCCACCTTACGCTCCTTCTCCCCCCTCACACTCTCCCCTTACGCTCCTTCTCCCCCTTACAGTCCTTCTCCCACTCACACTCTCCCCCTAACACTCCATCTCTCCCTCACACTGTCCCCCTTACGCTCCTTCTCCCCCTCACACTCTCGCCTTTACGCTCATTCTCCCCCCTCACACTCTCCCCTTACACTCCTTCTCCCCCTCACTCTCCCCCTTACGCTCATTCTTCCCCTCACATTCTCCCCCTTATGCTCCTTCTCCCCCTCACCCTCTCCCCATTATGCTCCTTTTTCCCCTCACGCTCTCCCCCTTACGCTCTTTCTCTACCTCACACTCTACACCTTATGCTCCTTCTCCCCCTCACACTCTCCCCCTTATGCTCCTTCTCCCCCTCACTCTCCCCCTTACGCTCCTTCTCCCTCTCATACTCTCCCCCTTATACACCTTCTCTCCCTCACTCTCTCCCTTACGCTCCTTTACCCCTCACAATCTCCCCCTTATGAACCTTCTCCCCCTCACACTATCCCCCTTACGCTCCTTTACCTCCTCACGCTCTCCCCTTACGCTCCTTCCCCTTACACTCTCCCCCTTATGCTCCTTCTCCCTCTCATACTCTCCCCCTTATACACCTTCTCTCCCTCACTCACTCCCTTACGCTCCTTTACCCCTCACAATCTCCCCCTTATGAACCTTCTCCCCCTCACACTATCCCCCTTACGCGCCTTCTCCCCCACACACTATCCCCCTCACACTCCTTCTCCCCCCTCACGCTCTCTCCCTTATGCTCCTTCTTCCCCTCACACTCTCCCCCTTACACTCTCCCCCTAACGCTCCTTCTCCCCCTCACACTCTCCCCCTTATGCCCCTTCTCTCCCTCACACTCTACACCTTATTATCCTTTTCTCCCTCACAATCTCCCCCTTACGCTCCTTCTCCCCCTCACTCTCCCCCTTACGCTCATTCTCCCCGTCACACTATCCCCCTTATGCTCCTTCTCCCCCTCACACTCTCCCCTTACGCTCCTTCTCCCCCTCACACTCTCCCCTTACACTCCTTCTCACCCTCAGACTTTCCCCTTACACTCCTTCTCCCCCTCACATTCCCCCCCTTACGCTCCTCACACTCTCCCCTGTACACTCCTTCAACCCTCACTCTCCCCCTTATGTTCCTTCTCCCACTCCCCTCTTACGCTCCACCTCCCCCTCACACTCTTCCCCTTACGCTCATTCTCCTCCTCACACTCTCCCCTTACGCTCCTTCTCCCCCTCACATTCTCCCCCTTACACTCCTTCTCCCCCTCACTCTCTCCCCCTTACGCTCCTTCTCCCCCTCACTCTCCCCCTTACGCTCCTTCTCCCCCTCACGCTCCTTCTCCCCCTCACACTCTCCCCCTCATGCTCTACTAATTATGCTCCTTCTCCCCCTCACGCTCTACCCCTTATGCTCCTTCTTCCCCTCTCACTCTCCCCCTTACACTCCATCTCCCACTCACACTCTCCCCCTTATGCTCCTTCTCCCCTCACCCTCTCCCCCTTACGCTCTCCTCTTATGATCCTTTTCCCCCTCACGCTCTCTCCCTTACTCTCCTTCTCCCCCTCACGCTCTCCACCTTACACCCCTTCTCCCACTCACACTCTCCCCCTAACACTCCTTCTCCCCCTCACTCTCCCCCTTATGCTCATTCTCCCCCTCACACTCTCCCCCTTATGAACCCTCTCCCCCTCACGCTCTCTCCCTTACGCTCCTTCTCCCCCTCACTCTCCCCCTTACACTTCTTCTCCCCCTCACACTCTCCCCCTTACGCACCTTCTCCCCCCTCACAATCTCCCCTTTATGATCCTTCTCCCCCTCACACTCTCCCCCTTACGCTCCTTCTTCCCCTCACACTCTCCCCCTTATGCTCCTTCTCTCCCTCACACTCTCCCCCTTATGCTCCTTCTCCCCTCACACTCTCCCCCTTATGCTCCTTCTCCCCCTCACAATCTCCCTCTTACGCGCCTTCTCCCCCTCACACTATCCCCCTTACGTGCCTTCTCCACCTCACACTCTCCCCCTCACACTCTCCCCCTTACGCTCCTTCTCCCCTCACCCTCTCCCCCTTACGCTCTCCTCTTACGATCCTTTTTCCCCTCACACTCTCCCCTCACTCTCCTTCACCCCCTCACGCTCTCCCCCTTATGCTCCTTCTCTACCTCACACTCTCCCCCTTACGCTCCTTCTCCCCCTCACTCTCCCCCTTACGCTCATTCTCCCTCTCATACTCTCCCCCTTACACTCCTTCTCTCCCTCACTCTCCCCCTTTCGCTCCATTAGCCCTCACAATCTCCCCCTTATGAACCTTCTCCCCCTCACACTATCCCCCTTACGCTCCTTTACCCCCTCACGTTCTCCCCTTACGCTCCTTCCCCTCACACTCTCCCCCTTATGCTCCTTCTACCCCTCACACTCTCCCCCTTACGCGCCTTCTCTCCCTCACACTATCCCCCTTACGCTCCTTCTCCCCTCACGCTCTCCCCCTTATGCTCTCCTCTTACGCTCCTTCTCCCCCTCACACTCCTTCTCCCCCCTCACGCTCTCTCCCTTATGCTCCTTCTTCCCTTCACACTCTCCCCCTTACACTCTCCCCCTAACGCTCCTTCTCCCCCTCACACTCTCCCCCTTTTGCTCCTTCTCTCCCTCACACTCTCCCCCTTATGCTCCTTCTCTCCCTCACAATCTCCCCCTTACGCTCCTTCTCCCCCTCACACTCTCCCCCTTACGTTCATTCTCCCCCTCACACTCTCCCCCTTTTGCTCCTTCTCTCCCTCACACTCTCCCCCTTTTGCTCCTTCTCTCCCTCACACGCTCCCCCTTATGCTCCTTCTACCCCTCACACTCTCCCCCTTACGCGCCTTCTCCCCCTCACACTATCCCCCTTACGCTCCTTCTCCCCTCACGCTCTCCCCCTTATGCTCTCCTCTTACGCTCCTTCTCCCCCTCACACTCCTTCTCCCCCCTCACGCTCTCTCCCTTATGCTCCTTCTTCCCTTCACACTCTCCCCCTTACACTCTCCCCCTAACGCTCCTTCTCCCCCTCACACTCTCCCCCTTTTGCCCCTTCTCTCCCTCACACTCTACACCTTATGCTCCTTCTCTCCCTCACAATCTCCCCCTTACGCTCCTTCTCCCCCTCACACTCTCCCCTTACGCTCCTTCTCCCCCTCACACTCCTTCTCCCCCCTCACGCTCTCTCCCTTATGCTCCTTCTTCCCTTCACACTCTCCCCCTTACACTCTCCCCCCTAATGCTCCTTCTCCCCCTCACACTCTCCCCCTTTTGCCCCTTCTCTCCCTCACACTCTACACCTTATGCTCCTTCTCTCCCTCACAATCTCCCCCTTACGCTCCTTCTCCCCCTCACACTCTCCCCCTTACGTTCATTCTCCCTCTCATACTCTCCCCCTTACGCTCATTCTCCCCCTCACACTCTCCCCTTACGCTCCTTCTCCCCCTCACACTCTCCCCTAACGCTCCTTCTCCCCCTCACACTCTCCCCCTTTTGCCCCTTCTCTCCCTCACACTCTACACCTTATGCTCCTTCTCTCCCTCACAATCTCCCCCTTATGCTCCTTCTCCCCCTCACACTCTCCCCCTTACGTTCATTCTCCCCTCACACTATCCCCCTTATGCTCCTTCTCCCCCTCACACTCTCCCCTTACGCTCCTTCTCCCCCTCACACTCTGCCCTTACACTCCTTCTAACCCTCAGACTCTCCCCTTACACTCCTTCTCCCTCTCACATTCTCCCCCTTACGCTCCTCACACTCTCCCCTGTACACTCCTTCTCCCCCTCACTCTCCCCCTTATGCTCCTTCTCCCCCTCCCGCTCCCCTCTAATGCTCCATCTCCCCCTCATACTCTCCCCCTTACGCTCATTCTCCCCCTCACACTCTCCCCTTACGCTCCTTCTCCCCCTCACACTCTCCCCTTACACTTCTTCTCCCCCTCACATTCTCCCCCTTGCACTCCTCACACTCTCCCCTGTACGCTCCTTCTCCCCTTCACTCTCCCCCTTACACTCCTTCTCCCCCTCACTCTTCCCCTTACGCTCCTTCTCCCCCTCACTCTCCACCTTACGCTCCTTCTCCCCCTCACACTCTCCCCTGTACGCTCCTTCTCCCCTTCACTCTCCCCCTTACACTCCTTCTCCCCCTCACTCTTCCCCTTTTGCCCCTTCTCTCCCTCACACTCTACACCTTATGCTCCTTCTCTCCCTCACAATCTCCCCCTTACGCTCCTTCTCCCCCTCACACTCTCCCCCTTACGTTCATTCTCCCCCTCACACTATCCCCCTTATGCTCCTTCTCCCCCTCACACTCTCCCCTTACGCTCCTTCTCCCCCTCACACTCTCCCCTTACACTCCTTCTCACCCTCAGACTCTCCCCTTACACTCCTTCTCCCTCTCACATTCTCCCCCTTACGCTCCTCACACTCTCCCCTGTACACTCCTTCTCCCCCTCACTCTCCCCCTTATGCTCCTTCTCCCCCTCCCGCTCCCCTCTAACGCTCCATCTCCCCCTCATACTCTCCCCCTTACGCTCATTCTCCCCCTCACACTCTCCCCTTACGCTCCTTCTCCCCCTCACACTCTCCCCTTACACTTCTTCTCCCCCTCACATTCTCCCCCTTGCTCTCCTCACACTCTCCCCTGTACGCTCCTTCTCCCCTTCACTCTCCCCCTTACACTCCTTCTCCCCCTCACTCTTCCTCTTACGCTCCTTCTCCCCCTCACTCTCCACCTTACGCTCCTTCTCCCCCTCACACTCTCCCCTTACGCTCCTTCTCCCCCTTACAGTCCTTCTCCCACTCACACTCTCCCCCTAACACTCCATCTCTCCCTCACACTGTCCCCCTTACGCTCCTTCTCCCCCTCACACTCTCGCCTTTACGCTCATTCTCCCCCCTCACACTCTCCCCTTACGCTCCTTCTCCCCCTCACACTCCTTCTCCCCCCTCACGCTCTCTCCCTTATGCTCCTTCTTCCCTTCACACTCTCCCCCTTACACTCTCCCCCCTAACGCTCCTTCTCCCCCTCACACTCTCCCCCTTTTGCCCCTTCTCTCCCTCACACTCTACACCTTATGCTCCTTCTCTCCCTCACAATCTCCCCCTTACGCTCCTTCTCCCCCTCACACTCTCCCCCTTACGTTCATTCTCCCTCTCATACTCTCCCCCTTACGCTCATTCTCCCCCTCACACTCTCCCCTTACGCTCCTTCTCCCCCTCACACTCTCCCCTAACGCTCCTTCTCCCCCTCACACTCTCCCCCTTTTGCCCCTTCTCTCCCTCACACTCTACACCTTATGCTCCTTCTCTCCCTCACAATCTCCCCCTTACGCTCCTTCTCCCCCTCACACTCTCCCCCTTACGTTCATTCTCCCCTCACACTATCCCCCTTATGCTCCTTCTCCCCCTCACACTCTCCCCTTACGCTCCTTCTCCCCCTCACACTCTGCCCTTACACTCCTTCTCACCCTCAGACTCTCCCCTTACACTCCTTCTCCCTCTCACATTCTCCCCCTTACGCTCCTCACACTCTCCCCTGTACACTCCTTCTCCCCCTCACTCTCCCCCTTATGCTCCTTCTCCCCCTCCCGCTCCCCTCTAATGCTCCATCTCCCCCTCATACTCTCCCCCTTACGCTCATTCTCCCCCTCACACTCTCCCCTTACGCTCCTTCTCCCCCTCACACTCTCCCCTTACACTTCTTCTCCCCCTCACATTCTCCCCCTTGTACTCCTCACACTCTCCCCTGTACGCTCCTTCTCCCCTTCACTCTCCCCCTTACACTCCTTCTCCCCCTCACTCTTCCCCTTACGCTCCTTCTCCCCCTCACTCTCCACCTTACGCTCCTTCTCCCCCTCACACTCTCCCCTGTACGCTCCTTCTCCCCTTCACTCTCCCCCTTACACTCCTTCTCCCCCTCACTCTTCCCCTTTTGCCCCTTCTCTCCCTCACACTCTACACCTTATGCTCCTTCTCTCCCTCACAATCTCCCCCTTACGCTCCTTCTCCCCCTCACACTCTCCCCCTTACGTTCATTCTCCCCCTCACACTATCCCCCTTATGCTCCTTCTCCCCCTCACACTCTCCCCTTACGCTCCTTCTCCCCCTCACACTCTCCCCTTACACTCCTTCTCACCCTCAGACTCTCCCCTTACACTCCTTCTCCCTCTCACATTCTCCCCCTTACGCTCCTCACACTCTCCCCTGTACACTCCTTCTCCCCCTCACTCTCCCCCTTATGCTCCTTCTCCCCCTCCCGCTCCCCTCTAACGCTCCATCTCCCCCTCATACTCTCCCCCTTACGCTCATTCTCCCCCTCACACTCTCCCCTTACGCTCCTTCTCCCCCTCACACTCTCCCCTTACACTTCTTCTCCCCCTCACATTCTCCCCCTTGCACTCCTCACACTCTCCCCTGTACGCTCCTTCTCCCCTTCACTCTCCCCCTTACACTCCTTCTCCCCCTCACTCTTCCTCTTACGCTCCTTCTCCCCCTCACTCTCCACCTTACGCTCCTTCTCCCCCTCACACTCTCCCCTTACGCTCCTTCTCCCCCTTACAGTCCTTCTCCCACTCACACTCTCCCCCTAACACTCCATCTCTCCCTCACACTGTCCCCCTTACGCTCCTTCTCCCCCTCACACTCTCGCCTTTACGCTCATTCTCCCCCCTCACACTCTCCCCTTACACTCCTTCTCCCCCTCACTCTCCCCCTTACGCTCATTCTTCCCCTCACATTCTCCCCCTTATGCTCCTTCTCCCCCTCACCCTCTCCCCATTATGCTCCTTTTTCCCCTCACGCTCTCCCCCTTACGCTCTTTCTCTACCTCACACTCTACACCTTATGCTCCTTCTCCCCCTCACACTCTCCCCCTTATGCTCCTTCTCCCCCTCACTCTCCCCCTTACGCTCCTTCTCCCTCTCATACTCTCCCCCTTATACACCTTCTCTCCCTCACTCTCTCCCTTACGCTCCTTTACCCCTCACAATCTCCCCCTTATGAACCTTCTCCCCCTCACACTATCCCCCTTACGCTCCTTTACCTCCTCACGCTCTCCCCTTACGCTCCTTCCCCTTACACTCTCCCCCTTATGCTCCTTCTCCCTCTCATACTCTCCCCCTTATACACCTTCTCTCCCTCACTCACTCCCTTACGCTCCTTTACCCCTCACAATCTCCCCCTTATGAACCTTCTCCCCCTCACACTATCCCCCTTACGCGCCTTCTCCCCCACACACTATCCCCCTCACACTCCTTCTCCCCCCTCACGCTCTCTCCCTTATGCTCCTTCTTCCCCTCACACTCTCCCCCTTACACTCTCCCCCTAACGCTCCTTCTCCCCCTCACACTCTCCCCCTTATGCCCCTTCTCTCCCTCACACTCTACACCTTATTATCCTTTTCTCCCTCACAATCTCCCCCTTACGCTCCTTCTCCCCCTCACTCTCCCCCTTACGCTCATTCTCCCCGTCACACTATCCCCCTTATGCTCCTTCTCCCCCTCACACTCTCCCCTTACGCTCCTTCTCCCCCTCACACTCTCCCCTTACACTCCTTCTCACCCTCAGACTTTCCCCTTACACTCCTTCTCCCCCTCACATTCCCCCCCTTACGCTCCTCACACTCTCCCCTGTACACTCCTTCAACCCTCACTCTCCCCCTTATGTTCCTTCTCCCACTCCCCTCTTACGCTCCACCTCCCCCTCACACTCTTCCCCTTACGCTCATTCTCCTCCTCACACTCTCCCCTTACGCTCCTTCTCCCCCTCACATTCTCCCCCTTACACTCCTTCTCCCCCTCACTCTCTCCCCCTTACGCTCCTTCTCCCCCTCACTCTCCCCCTTACGCTCCTTCTCCCCCTCACGCTCCTTCTCCCCCTCACACTCTCCCCCTCATGCTCTACTAATTATGCTCCTTCTCCCCCTCACGCTCTACCCCTTATGCTCCTTCTTCCCCTCTCACTCTCCCCCTTACACTCCATCTCCCACTCACACTCTCCCCCTTATGCTCCTTCTCCCCTCACCCTCTCCCCCTTACGCTCTCCTCTTATGATCCTTTTCCCCCTCACGCTCTCTCCCTTACTCTCCTTCTCCCCCTCACGCTCTCCACCTTACACCCCTTCTCCCACTCACACTCTCCCCCTAACACTCCTTCTCCCCCTCACTCTCCCCCTTATGCTCATTCTCCCCCTCACACTCTCCCCCTTATGAACCCTCTCCCCCTCACGCTCTCTCCCTTACGCTCCTTCTCCCCCTCACTCTCCCCCTTACACTCCTTCTCCCCCTCACACTCTCCCCCTTACGCACCTTCTCCCCCCTCACGCTCTCCCCCTTACGCTCCTTCTCCCCCTCACTCTCCCCCTTACACTTCTTCTCCCCCTCACACTCTCCCCCTTACGCACCTTCTCCCCCCTCACAATCTCCCCTTTATGATCCTTCTCCCCCTCACACTCTCCCCCTTACGCTCCTTCTCCCCCTCACACTCTCTGCCTTACGCACCTTCTCCCCCCTCACAATCTCCCCCTTATGATCCTTCTCCCCCTCACACTCTCCCCCTTACGCTCCTTCTCCCCCTCACACTCTCTGCCTTACGCACCTTCTCCCCCCACACAATCTCCCCCTTATGATCCTTCTCCCCCTCACACTCTCCCCCTTACGCTCCTTCTCCCCCTCACACTCTCCCCCTTATGCTCATTCTCCCCCTCACACTCTCACCCTTACGCTCATTCTCCCCCTCACACTCTCCCCCTTACGCTCATTCTCCCCCTCACACTCTCCCCCTTACGCTCCTTCTCCCCTCACAATCTCCCCCTTATGATCCTTCTCCCCGTCACACTCTCTCCCTTACGCATCTTCTCCCCCCTCACAATCTCCCCCTTATGATCCTTCTCCCCCTCACACTCTCCCCCTTACGCTCCTTCTCCCCCTCACACCCTCCCCCTTACGCTCATTCTCCCCCTCACACTCTCCCCCTTATGCTCATTCTCCCCCTCACACTCTCCCCCTTACGCTAATTCTCCCCCTCACACTCTCCCCCTTACGCACCTTCTCCCCCTCACAATCTCCCCCTTATGATCCTTCTCCCCCTCACACTCTCCCCCTTATGCTCATTCTCCCCCTCACACTCTCCCCCTTACGCTAATTCTCCCCCTCACACTCTCCCCCTTACGCACCTTCTCCCCCTCACAATCTCCCCCTCATGGTCCTTCTCCCCCTCACACTCTCCCCCTTATGCTCCTTCTCTCCCTTACACTCTCCCCATTATGCTCCTTCTCTCCCTTACACTCTCCCCATTATGCTCCTTCTCCCCCTCACAATCTCCCTCTTACGCGCCTTCTCCCCCTCACACTCTCCCCCTTACTCTCCTTCTCCCCCTCACACTCTCCCCCTTACGTTCCTTCTCCCCCTCACACTCTCCCCCTTATGCTCCTTCTCCCCCTCACACTCTCCCCCTTACGCTCATTCTCCCCCTCACACTCTCCCCCTTACGCTCATTCTCCCCCTCACACTCTCCCCCTTATGCTCCTTCTCCCCTCACAATCTCCCCCTTATGATCCTTCTCCCCGTCACACTCTCTCCCTTACGCATCTTCTCCCCCCTCACATTCTCCCCCTTATGATCCTTCTCCCCCTCACACTCTCCCCCTTACGCTCCTTCTCCCCCTCACACCCTCCCCCTTACGCTCATTCTCCCCCTCACACTCTCCCCCTCACACTCTCCCCCTTACGCTAATTCTCCCCCTCACACTCTCCCCCTTACGCACCTTCTCCCCCTCACAATCTCCCCCTTATGATCCTTCTCCCCCTCACACTCTCCCCCTTACGCTCCTTCTTCCCCTCACACTCTCCCCCTTATGCTCCTTCTCTCCCTCACACTCTCCCCCTTATGCTCCTTCTCCCCCTCACAATCTCCCTCTTACGCGCCTTCTCCCCCTCACACTCTCCCCCTTACTCTCCTTCTCCCCCTCACACTCTCCCCCTTACGTTCCTTCTCCCCCTCACACTCTCCCCCTTATGCTCCTTCTCCCCCTCACACTCTCCCCCTTACGCTCATTCTCCCCCTCACACTCTCCCCCTTACGCTCATTCTCCCCCTCACACTCTCCCCCTTATGCTCCTTCTCCCCTCACAATCTCCCCCTTATGATCCTTCTCCCCGTCACACTCTCTCCCTTACGCATCTTCTCCCCCCTCACATTCTCCCCCTTATGATCCTTCTCTCCCTCACACTCTCCCCCTTATGCTCCTTCTCTCCCTTACACTCTCCCCATTATGCTCCTTCTCCCCCTCACAATCTCCCTCTTACGCGCCTTCTCCCCCTCACACTCTCCCCCTTACTCTCCTTCTCCCCCTCACACTCTCCCCCTTACGTTCCTTCTCCCCCTCACACTCTCCCCCTTATGCTCCTTCTCCCCCTCACACTCTCCCCCTTACGCTCATTCTCCCCCTCACACTCTCCCCCTTACGCTCATTCTCCCCCTCACACTCTCCCCCTTATGCTCCTTCTCCCCTCACAATCTCCCCCTTATGATCCTTCTCCCCGTCACACTCTCTCCCTTACGCATCTTCTCCCCCCTCACATTCTCCCCCTTATGATCCTTCTCCCCCTCACACTCTCCCCCTTACGCTCCTTCTCCCCCTCACACCCTCCCCCTTACGCTCATTCTCCCCCTCACACTCTCCCCCTCACACTCTCCCCCTTACGCTAATTCTCCCCCTCACACTCTCCCCCTTACGCACCTTCTCCCCCTCACAATCTCCCCCTTATGATCCTTCTCCCCCTCACACTCTCCCCCTTACGCTCCTTCTTCCCCTCACACTCTCCCCCTTATGCTCCTTCTCTCCCTCACACTCTCCCCCTTATGCTCCTTCTCCCCCTCACAATCTCCCTCTTACGCGCCTTCTCCCCCTCACACTCTCCCCCTTACGCTCCTTCTTCCCCTCACACTCTCCCCCTTATGCTCCTTCTCTCCCTCACACTCTCCCCCTTATGCTCCTTCTCCCCTCACACTCTCCCCCTTATGCTCCTTCTCCCCCTCACAATCTCCCTCTTACGCGCCTTCTCCCCCTCACACTATCCCCCTTACGTGCCTTCTCCACCTCACACTCTCCCCCTCACACTCTCCCCCTTACGCTCCTTCTCCCCTCACCCTCTCCCCCTTACGCTCTCCTCTTACGATCCTTTTTCCCCTCACACTCTCCCCTCACTCTCCTTCACCCCCTCACGCTCTCCCCCTTATGCTCCTTCTCTACCTCACACTCTCCCCCTTACGCTCCTTCTCCCCCTCACTCTCCCCCTTACGCTCATTCTCCCTCTCATACTCTCCCCCTTACACTCCTTCTCTCCCTCACTCTCCCCCTTTCGCTCCATTAGCCCTCACAATCTCCCCCTTATGAACCTTCTCCCCCTCACACTATCCCCCTTACGCTCCTTTACCCCCTCACGTTCTCCCCTTACGCTCCTTCCCCTCACACTCTCCCCCTTATGCTCCTTCTACCCCTCACACTCTCCCCCTTACGCGCCTTCTCTCCCTCACACTATCCCCCTTACGCTCCTTCTCCCCTCACGCTCTCCCCCTTATGCTCTCCTCTTACGCTCCTTCTCCCCCTCACACTCCTTCTCCCCCCTCACGCTCTCTCCCTTATGCTCCTTCTTCCCTTCACACTCTCCCCCTTACACTCTCCCCCTAACGCTCCTTCTCCCCCTCACACTCTCCCCCTTTTGCTCCTTCTCTCCCTCACACTCTCCCCCTTATGCTCCTTCTCTCCCTCACAATCTCCCCCTTACGCTCCTTCTCCCCCTCACACTCTCCCCCTTACGTTCATTCTCCCCCTCACACTCTCCCCCTTTTGCTCCTTCTCTCCCTCACACTCTCCCCCTTTTGCTCCTTCTCTCCCTCACACGCTCCCCCTTATGCTCCTTCTACCCCTCACACTCTCCCCCTTACGCGCCTTCTCCCCCTCACACTATCCCCCTTACGCTCCTTCTCCCCTCACGCTCTCCCCCTTATGCTCTCCTCTTACGCTCCTTCTCCCCCTCACACTCCTTCTCCCCCCTCACGCTCTCTCCCTTATGCTCCTTCTTCCCTTCACACTCTCCCCCTTACACTCTCCCCCTAACGCTCCTTCTCCCCCTCACACTCTCCCCCTTTTGCCCCTTCTCTCCCTCACACTCTACACCTTATGCTCCTTCTCTCCCTCACAATCTCCCCCTTACGCTCCTTCTCCCCCTCACACTCTCCCCTTACGCTCCTTCTCCCCCTCACACTCCTTCTCCCCCCTCACGCTCTCTCCCTTATGCTCCTTCTTCCCTTCACACTCTCCCCCTTACACTCTCCCCCCTAATGCTCCTTCTCCCCCTCACACTCTCCCCCTTTTGCCCCTTCTCTCCCTCACACTCTACACCTTATGCTCCTTCTCTCCCTCACAATCTCCCCCTTACGCTCCTTCTCCCCCTCACACTCTCCCCCTTACGTTCATTCTCCCTCTCATACTCTCCCCCTTACGCTCATTCTCCCCCTCACACTCTCCCCTTACGCTCCTTCTCCCCCTCACACTCTCCCCTAACGCTCCTTCTCCCCCTCACACTCTCCCCCTTTTGCCCCTTCTCTCCCTCACACTCTACACCTTATGCTCCTTCTCTCCCTCACAATCTCCCCCTTATGCTCCTTCTCCCCCTCACACTCTCCCCCTTACGTTCATTCTCCCCTCACACTATCCCCCTTATGCTCCTTCTCCCCCTCACACTCTCCCCTTACGCTCCTTCTCCCCCTCACACTCTGCCCTTACACTCCTTCTAACCCTCAGACTCTCCCCTTACACTCCTTCTCCCTCTCACATTCTCCCCCTTACGCTCCTCACACTCTCCCCTGTACACTCCTTCTCCCCCTCACTCTCCCCCTTATGCTCCTTCTCCCCCTCCCGCTCCCCTCTAATGCTCCATCTCCCCCTCATACTCTCCCCCTTACGCTCATTCTCCCCCTCACACTCTCCCCTTACGCTCCTTCTCCCCCTCACACTCTCCCCTTACACTTCTTCTCCCCCTCACATTCTCCCCCTTGCACTCCTCACACTCTCCCCTGTACGCTCCTTCTCCCCTTCACTCTCCCCCTTACACTCCTTCTCCCCCTCACTCTTCCCCTTACGCTCCTTCTCCCCCTCACTCTCCACCTTACGCTCCTTCTCCCCCTCACACTCTCCCCTGTACGCTCCTTCTCCCCTTCACTCTCCCCCTTACACTCCTTCTCCCCCTCACTCTTCCCCTTTTGCCCCTTCTCTCCCTCACACTCTACACCTTATGCTCCTTCTCTCCCTCACAATCTCCCCCTTACGCTCCTTCTCCCCCTCACACTCTCCCCCTTACGTTCATTCTCCCCCTCACACTATCCCCCTTATGCTCCTTCTCCCCCTCACACTCTCCCCTTACGCTCCTTCTCCCCCTCACACTCTCCCCTTACACTCCTTCTCACCCTCAGACTCTCCCCTTACACTCCTTCTCCCTCTCACATTCTCCCCCTTACGCTCCTCACACTCTCCCCTGTACACTCCTTCTCCCCCTCACTCTCCCCCTTATGCTCCTTCTCCCCCTCCCGCTCCCCTCTAACGCTCCATCTCCCCCTCATACTCTCCCCCTTACGCTCATTCTCCCCCTCACACTCTCCCCTTACGCTCCTTCTCCCCCTCACACTCTCCCCTTACACTTCTTCTCCCCCTCACATTCTCCCCCTTGCACTCCTCACACTCTCCCCTGTACGCTCCTTCTCCCCTTCACTCTCCCCCTTACACTCCTTCTCCCCCTCACTCTTCCTCTTACGCTCCTTCTCCCCCTCACTCTCCACCTTACGCTCCTTCTCCCCCTCACACTCTCCCCTTACGCTCCTTCTCCCCCTTACAGTCCTTCTCCCACTCACACTCTCCCCCTAACACTCCATCTCTCCCTCACACTGTCCCCCTTACGCTCCTTCTCCCCCTCACACTCTCGCCTTTACGCTCATTCTCCCCCCTCACACTCTCCCCTTACACTCCTTCTCCCCCTCACTCTCCCCCTTACGCTCATTCTTCCCCTCACATTCTCCCCCTCACACTCTCCCCCTTACGCTCCTTCTCCCCCTTACGCTCCTTCTTCCCCTCACACTCTCCCCCTCACACTCTCCCCCTTATGCTCCTTCTCCCCCTTACGCTCCTTCTACCCCTCACACTCTCCCCCTCACTCTCCTTCTCCCCCTCACACTCTCCCCCTCACACTCTCCCCCTTACGCTCCTTCTCCCCTTACGCTCCTTCTCCCCCTCACACTCTCCCCCTTACGCTCCTGTACCCCCTCACGCTCTCCTCCTTACACTCCTTCTTCCCCTCACACTCTCCCAATTTCGCTCCTTCTTCCCCTCACACTCTCCCCCTTTCGCTCTTTCTTCCCCTCACGCTCTTCCCCTTACGCTCCTTCTCCCCCTCACGCTCTCCTCCTTACACTCCTTCTCCCCCCTCACACTCTCCCCTCACGCTCTCCTCCTTATCAAATTCTGCCCTTCACACTCTCCCCCTTTCTCTCCTTCTCCCCCCCCTCACACTCTTCCCTGTACTCTCCTTCTCCCCCTCACATTCTCCCCCTTCACACTCTCCCCCTTTTGCTCCTTCTCCCCCTCACACTCTCCCCCTTACGCTCCTTCACCCCCTTACGCTCCTTCTCCCCTTACTCTCCTTCACCCCCTTACTCTCCTTCACCCCCTTACTCTCCTTCTCCCCCTTTACGCTCCTTCTCCCCCTTATGCTCCTTCTCCCCCTCACACTCTCCCCCTTCTGCTCCTTCACCCCCTTACACTCCTTCACCCCCTTACGCTCCTTCTCCCCTTACTCTCCTTCACCCCCTTACTCTCCTTCACCCCCTTACTCTCCTTCTCCCCTTCACGCTCCTTCTCCCCTTCACGCTCCTTCTCCCCCTCACACTCTCCCCATTACAATCCTTATCCCCCTCACACTCTCCCACTTTCGCTCCTTCTCCCCCCTCACACTCTACCCTGTACGCTCCTTCTCCCCCTCACATTTTCTCCCTTACGCTCCTTCTCCCCCTCACATTTTCCCCCTTATGCTCCTTGTCCCCCTCACACTCTACCCCTTACGCTCCATTACCCCCTAACGCCCCTTCTCCCCCTCACACTCTCTCCCTTACGCTCCTTCTCCCCCTCACACTCTCCCCCTTACTCTCCTTCACCCCCTTACTCTCCTTCACCCCCTTACGTTCCTTCTCCCCCTTATGCTCCTTCTCCCCCTCACACTCTCCCCCTTACGCTCCTTCACCCCCTTACGCTCCTTCTCCCCTTACTCTCCTCCACCCCCTTACTCTCCTTCTCCCCCTTACTCTCCTTCTCCCCCTTACGCTCCTTCTCCCCCTTACGCTCCTTCTCCCCCATACGCTCCTTCTCCCCTTCACGCTCCTTCTCCCCCTCACACTCTCCCCATTACAATCCTTATCCCCTTCACACTCTCCCACTTTCGCTCCTTCTCCCCCACACGCTCATTCTCCCCCTCACGCTCTGCCCCTCACACTCTCCCCCTTTTCTCCTTCTCCCCTCACAGTCTCTCCCCCCTACGCTCCTTCTCCCCTCACACTCTCCCCCCCACGCTACTTCTCCCCCTCAGACTCTCCCCCTTTCGCTTCATCTCCCCCTCACTCTCCCCCTCACTCTCCCCCTTACACTCCTTCTCCCCCTCACACTCCTTCTCGCCCTCACACTCCGCCTTACGCTCCACTATCCCCCTTACGCTCCTTCTCCCCCTCACACTCTCTCCCTCAAACTCTCCCCCTTACGCTCCTTCTTCCCTTCACCCTCTCTGCCTTATGTTCCTTCTCACACTCACTCTCTCCCCCTTATGCTCCTTCTCACACTCACACTCTCTCCCTCAAACTCTCCCCCTTACGCTCCTTATCCCCCTCACTATCCCCCTTACACTCCTTCTCCCCTTCACACTCTCCCCCTTATGCTCCTTCTCACACTCACACTCTCTCCCTCATGCTCCTTCTCACCCTCACTCTCCTCCTTGCGCGCATGCACCCACACTCGCCCACTTACACACACGCACACACACACTCTCACACTAACACCCTAATGGGCAAATACACTATTATTCATATCTCGATAATAGTAATTTTGCCCATTACTGTACTGTATGTGTTGAGGGTGGGGGGGGGTGTTGTTGGGGGTAGAGGAGGTGGGTAGTAGAGTTGTTGTGTGTTTTTCTTTATTGTGGGTAGAGGGATTGGGTGAAGGGGGTAGTTCCCCCAAGGATAGATGTTTAGGCCTAGAGGGTGCTAGCAGCACTGGTTAACCCCTTCATTACCATAGCGGTTCCGCGAGTTAACTCCTCCCGCAACCTTCCAGGCAGGCTTAATTACCCTCCCTGGGGCTACTACCCCCTTCATCCACCCCCTCTGCCCTCAATAAACAGGCTATTGAGGTTGAATTCCTTCATTGCCTTAGTGGCTAGCCACTAAGGAAATGAAGCTCTTTTAATAAAAATAAAAAATAATAGTGCACGTGAGCAGGAGGTCTCCGGAGCAGAACTGCGTTGACTTGAGGTCCGGGAACCCATGCTGCCTGAGATACAGGCCCCGTTATGGGGTGCCGGTATCTCCTATGCATTTAAATCCCATGGTCATGTGACACGAGACATTTAAATGCATAGGTGATACATGCACCCTATAACGGGGCCTGTATCTCAGGAAGCGGGGGGTCCCGGACCTCAAATGAACGCGGTTCTGCTCCGGCGTAATAGAACCAGCGAGTTGCTTTATGAAGGCTACTAGCATAGGCCCCTATATGTGACTGGGTACTTGGCCTGGGGAGGGGGTATAACGGGGTACTGGACCTGGGGAGGGGGGATTACGGGGTACTGGGCCTGGGAAAAGGGGTATAACGGTTACTGGGCCATGGAAGGGGGGTATAACGGGGTACTGGGCCTCATTTATAATGGGGTACTAGACCTGTGGTATAACGGGGTACTTGGCCTGAGGAGTGGGTATAAGTGTCACAGGAGCTCTTGCGATACAGAGTATCACTGTCCTGGTTACACACACGTTATGTCTCCTGCAGGTCGGGGAGCACACGGAGCGGGAGCCGTTTGGCCTGTCAGCTTGGTACCCTGTGAGCTCCAGTTCCAGCTCAACAGCGTGGGAGGATGAAGAAGATGAGAAGTGTGAGGAGGCTGACAAAGAGGAGGTATAACTGGGTACTGGGACTGGGTATAACGGGGTACTGAACCAAGAGAGGGGTGTATCACGGGGTACTGGGCCAGTGTATGGGGTATAACTGGTACTGGATCTGGGGAGGTGGGTATAACTGGGTACTGGATCTGGGGGTATTATAGGGTACTGAGTTTTGGCAGGGGGGTATAACGGGGTACTGGGCCTGGGGAGGGGGGTATCATGGGTTCTGGGGCAGGTGGTATAAGGGGGTACTGGGATTTGGGATAGGGGTATAATGGGGAACTGGGCTTGGGGGTATGACAGGGTACTGGGTCTGGGGAGGTGGGTGTAATGGGGTACTGGGCCTGGGGGTATGAATAGGAAAGAGTGACAGTGGGAGTGTAAGAGGGGGGTGAGAGCGAGGTGGTGTGTGAGAAGGGGGCAGTGTAAGAGAAAACGGGGGGAGGGGGTTCCCGCAAGGTCGCAGACACGTGGGTGGGGGGCCCCGGTGGAAGCCCTAGTCCTGGGCCCCAGGAAAGCTGTCTGTGGCCCATGTCATACAAGCTGAGTAACATGTAGAAAGGACACATGTATGTTCAGAATGAGTTACCATGGTATGCTGAGAAGCATCATAGCAGGTAATACTGTGCGCTGCAAGGTCAGGGGGAGGAACGGTCCGATTGAGGAGTTGGAAGGGCCCAGAATATCTCTAAAAGCATTGTCCTTCATACAGATCGGAGGCAGAGAGTGGATAAGACCGCAGCCGCAATTCAGCCAGGAGGAGCAAACAATGGCTGAGAAGGAGGAGCCACCTCGGGCGAAGATGGTGAGTGTACAAATTGCTGTCACTGTGCAACTCTTCCAATGACCTGCAAATTAATGCAGAGAAATAGTGACACGTGTTTCTAACACGTTAAGTCCAAACGGGAACTCAACAGCTGTCGGAGAAGTTA
This sequence comes from Ascaphus truei, assembly GCF_040206685.1. Taxonomy (NCBI): domain Eukaryota; kingdom Metazoa; phylum Chordata; class Amphibia; order Anura; family Ascaphidae; genus Ascaphus; species Ascaphus truei. The sequence goes on along the minus strand of NW_027454143.1, from coordinate 1,049,550 downwards.
AGGGAGTTACTAACACAAACTCAGTATAAATTCTAGTTATTTATTTATTCCTTTTTTTATTTTAAACACGTACAACCAACATATTTAACAGTATTCACATTAAAGGGCAGAGTGGGCGGGAATCTCATGCCGGGTGCAGACTGACCCCGTGCCCCTGCCTCTGTCTATTTCTAACCTCCCTGGCCCTTCCCCCTGCCACGTCAGCCCTGCTGCCAGAGGGGGGGAGAGGCCAGGGGGGAAGCAGTCCACACTCACAGGTAAGGGGAGCCTAGTCCCTCTGGGCATAGCGCCCTGTCACCGAGGGCTCAAGGCTACTTTTCTGGGTTATTTTGAAGCGAGCGACACTGGGGAACATTTAGGGGTCTTCCCAAACACAGAGAGAACATTTAGGGGTCTTCCCAAACACAGAGAGAACATTTAGGGGTCTTCCCAAACACAGAGAGAACATTTAGGGGTCACACAGAACATTTAGGGGTCTCCCCAGACACAGTAAACCCCAGACACACAGATCCCAAAACCTCTGCCTTTCCCAAACTGCAGGCGGAGGGTCAAGATTTCAGGTGTTTAAATAAAACGTTGATACCCGGAGTGTTTGTCTGGCTTTTATTGTAACTTACATAGTTACATCGTAGATGAGGTTGAAAAAAGACGTAGGTCCATAAAGTTCAACCTATGCTAAATTTAGACAACAGATACTTTATCCTATATCTATACTTACTTATTGATCCAGAGCAAGGCAAACAAAAAAACCCATTAAGGGGAAAAATGAATTCCTTCCTGACTCCAAGAATTGGCTATCAGATTAATCCCTGGATCAACATCTTTCCCATGTACTGTATACTTATTTGGTATATCCCTGTATACCTTTCCCATCTAAAAAGATATCCAACCTTTTTTTGAACAAATCTATTGTATCTGCCATCACAGTCTCCATGGGTAATGAATTCCACATTTTAACTGCCCTTACTGTAAAGAACCCTTTCCTTTGTTGCTGGTGAAATTTCCTTTCCTCCAACCTTAAGGGATGGCCCCGAGTCCTTAGTACTGCCCGTGGGATGAATAGGTCTTTTGAAAGCTCCATGTATTGTCCCGAATATATTTGTACTTTATATAGTTATCATATCGCCTCTTAGATGCCTCTTTTCTAATGTAACTAAAACTAATTTACTGATGCAGCCACCAGTATTAGAACGCTTACCGGAGAAATTCCTTGGAGATTCTGGGGCAGTCTCACAGTAATTGCCTCAACATTTCTGTAAAATTCTTAATGGCCCATCGGATTGACACAGCAGGGGTCCCTGCAGTCCCATTCAGTTTGCAGGGACCCCCTGCGGTGATAATCCTATGGGCCATTAAGAATCTCACAGAAATATTGAGGCAATGTTGAGGCATTTACTGTGAGACTGCCCCAGAATCTACCCAGGCAGAGTTCTAATACTCGTTGCGCATCTGTAGCTAGCCTCTCCTCATAAGTTAGATTGTCCATCCCCTTTATTAATTTGGTGGCTCTTCTCTGAACTCTCTCTAGTTCCATAATGTCTTTTCTTAGGATTTGGTGCCCAAAATTGTACTCCATATTCAAGGTGTGGTCTTACTAGTGCTTTGTAAAGGGGCATAATTATGTTTACTTCCCTTCCATCCATTGCCCGTTTGATAAAAGAAGACGGAAATCACCAGGCGCTCCTGAGGGGGTTCCAGGTAGGGAAAAATGACATACAATGGTGAACCAACAATAAGGGTGAGGCAACAATAAAAAGAAAAAAGGAGAAAATAAAATATACAACCAGTGTTCAATTGTAGCTCAACCTTCAATGGATCTTCCTTGTTGATCCTTTACTAGTTGTAGTGTCGAGAAGTCAGGGAGCGCAGTACACCGGGTGAACATAAAGGGACAAAGCATCACACAGATGATAGTGCAACACTGTGTGATGAAATTATGATAACCCTATAACTATAATGGGGACATGGAGAGAGGACAATAAAGAATTGCTGCACGGATTGAAAGGACAACAAATGGATTTAGTGAGCAAACATCATGGAACACACAGATGCAATGGGAACTTACAAGAACGCCCCAAAATCAGTCAATTGGAATAGAGCTCAGTCAGTGTCCGTTGTGGGAGGTAAAAAACCTGTGAGTGATGAAACCGATCCCTGAGGTACTCCACTCACGACTTTAGCCCAACCTGAAAAAGTTCCATTTATGACAACCCTCTGTTACTGAGTCCAATTTTCTTTATTTTGTACACCAACCTCTTGTGTGAAACCGTATCAAAAGCCTTTGCAAAATCTAAGTAGACCACATCAACTGCTTTATCCTGGTCTAAATTCCTACTTACCTCCTCAAAGAAACAAATAAGGTTAGTTTGGCAAGATCTATCCTTCATAAATCCATGCTGACTATTACTAATAATTTTGTTTTCCATTAGGTATTTCTGAATATTATCCCGTATTAAACCTTCAAGTAGTTTCCCTACTATTGAAGTCAGGCTTACAGGTCTGTAATTTCCCGGTTGTGATCTAGCTCCCTTTTTAAATATAGGCACCACATCTGCTTTATGCCAATCTTGTGGTACTGAGCCTGTGGAAATGGAGTCCTTGAATATTAAATATAATGGTTTGGCTATTACTGAGCTTAACTCCTTGAGAACTCTTGGCTGTATGCCATCGGGGCCAGGTGCCTTATTTACTTTCATTTTTTCAAGTCGCTTATGAACTTCTTCCTCAGTTAACCAATTGCTCATTAATGTGGAGGTTGTGGCTTCCTCCTGCGGCACTACTATTGAATTTGATTCTTCCCTGGTAAACACAGAGGCAAAGAATTTGTTTAATACCTCTGCTTTTTCCTTATCTCCAATAATCTGCCTACCCATCTCACACTGAAAGGGTCCTATATTTTCTTTTCTCATTTTTTTGTTATTAAGGTACTTAAAGAACTTTTTAGGGTTGACCTTACTTTCTATTGCAATCCTTTTTTCATTATCCATTTTTGCTAATTTGATTGCCCTTTTGCAATTTTTGTTACATTCCTTATAATCCTGATACGATGTCTTCGTCCCTTCTGACTTAAAGAATCTAAACGCCTTCCTCTTCTTGTCCATTTCCTCCCCTACCTGTTTATTTAGCCACATTGGTTTTGAGTTATTTCTTTTATACTTATTACCCAAGGGTATACACTGATAAGTGTGCTTTTCTAACAATGTTTTAAAACTGCCCATTTATCTTCTACATTTTTCCCTGCAAAAACATCATCCCATTGTATTACTACTAGATTAGACCTCAGTTTATTAAAATCTGCCTTTCCAAAGTTTAAGGTCTTTGTTAAACCCAAGTACAGGCATACCCCGCATTAGCGTACGCAATGGGACCGAAGCATGTATGTAAAGTGAAAATGTACTTAAAGTGAAGCACTACCTTTTTCCCACTTATCGATGCATGTACTGTACTGCAATCGTCATATACGTGCATAACTGATGTAAATTACGCATTTGTAACAGGCTCTATAGTCTCCCCGCTTGTGCACAGCTTCGGTACAGGTAGGGAGCTGTTCAGGACGTGACAACAGGCACATGCGTGAGATGCAGTTTGCCTATTGGGCGATACTGTATGTACTTACTCGCGAGTGTCCTTAAACCGGGGTATGCCTGTAATCTGTTTTTGATAATTTATTTCAAATGAGACCATGTTATGATCACTGTTACCCAAATGTCCCAGGACTTGAATATTTGTTATTACCTCTACATTGTTTGATATGAACAAATCCAGTATTGCCCCTCTCCTGGTTGGTTCCTCAATAATTTGGGTCATATAATTTCTCCTGAAGTCTGTCACCGATACAGGTTATCCATATGATCACATCTCTGTGTGTATCCGACTGTCTCGTTTCTTATTAACCCTGCGTATGTCAGTCACTTGTTATACTAGATCTGTCACTTTTCATATTCCTTTTGTGTGTGTGTCTGTGTGTGTGTCTGTGTATTTGTGTGTGCGCTTATCTGTGCATCTGTGTTCGTGCGCATATTTATGCGTGCGTGTGTATCTGTTTATCTGTGTGTATATATATATATATATATATATATATATATATATATATATATATATCACAAACACAGTGTATACTATAGAAAGAGAGAGAGAGAGAGAGAGAATCGAAAGTCAGATTTTTGTGTCTGCTACAATACAATTCTTTGTACACTTACCTCTGAGTGCTGCCTCTCTTTGCTGTTTCGCTGCCCTGATGGATGGCAAAGTAATATATACATGTTTCAAAAGTATATTTGAAAAATAGCACACAATACCCAACATTACGCATATTGTACAAGGATGCGGAATGCTCTGTGAACTTTTTTTGGTTAGGAAACCCCAGAATATGATTTTTAAATTCTGGGGAACCCCAACCCTCGCCCCCTGTCTGTCACCCTGTCTCCCTCATCCCTCACTGCCCCTTTTACGCTCCCTCTCCCACTCTCCCCCTTAAACTCCTTTTCTCCTTCACACTCTCCCCCTCACTCTCCTTCTCCCCCTCACACTCTCCACCTTATGCTCCTTCTCCCCCTCACACTCTCCTCCTTATGCTCCTTCTCCCCCTCACACTCTCCCCCTTACGCTCCTTCACCCCCTTACGATCCTTCTCTAGCTCTTACACTCCTTCTTCCCTCACGCTCTCCCCCTTACGCTCCTTTACCCCCTCACGCTCTCCCCCTTACGCTCCTTCTCCCCCTCACGCTCTCCTCCTTACGCTCCTGCACCCCCTCACGCCCTCCTCCTTATCACATTCTCCCCCTTCACACTCTCCCCCTTACGCTGCTTTACCCCCTCACACTCTCCCCCTTACGCTCCTTCACCCCCTTACGCTCCTTCTCCCCTTACTCTCCTTCACCCCCTTACTCTCCTTCACCCCCTTACTCTCCTTCTCCCCCTTATGCTCCTTCTCCCCCTTACGCTCCTTCTCCCCCTTACGCTCCTTCTCCCCTTCACGCTCCTTCTCCCCCTCACACTCTCCCCATTACAATCCTTATCCCCCTCACACTCTCCCACTTTTGCTCCTTCTCCCCCACACGCTCCTTCTCCCCGTCACGCTCTGCCCCTCACACTCTCCCCCTTCGCTCCTTCTCCCCTCACACTCTCTCCCCCCTACGCGCCTTCTCCCCTCACACTCTCCCCCCCACGCTACTTCTCCCCCTCAGACTCTCCCCCTTTCGCTCCATCTCCCCCTCACTCTCCCCCTCACTCTCCCCCTTACACTCCTTCTCCCCCTCACACTCCTTCTCCCCCTCACACTCTGCCTTACGCTCCACTATCCCCCTTACGCTCCTTCTCCCCCTCACACTCTCTCCCTCAAACTCTCCCCCTTACGCTCCTTCTCCCCCTCACACTCTATCCTTCAAACTCTCCCCCTTACGCTCCTTCTCCCCTTCACCCTCTCCGCCTTATGCTCATTCTCACACTCACTCTCTCCCCTTTATGCTCCTTCTCACACTCACACTCTCTCCCTCATGCTCCTTCTCCCCCTCACTCTCCTCCTTGCGCGCATGCACCCACACTTGCCCACTTACACATACACACACGCACACACACACACTCTCACACTTACACACAGAATGGGCAAATGCACTATTATCCATATCTCGATAATAGTAATTTTGCCCATTACTGTGCTGTATGTGTTGAGGGCGGGGGGGGGATGTTGTTGGGGGTAGAGGAGGTGGGTAGTAGAGTTGTTGTGTGTTTTTCTTTATTGTGGGTAGAGGGATTGGGTGAAGGGGGTAGTTCCCCCAAGGATGGATGTTTAGGCCTAGCAGGTGCTAGCAGCACTGGTTAACCCCTTCATTACCATAGCGGTTCCGCAAGTTAACTCCTCCCGCAACCTTCCAGGCAGGCTTAATTACCCTCCCTGGGGCTACTACCCGCTTCATCCCCCCCCTCTGCCCTCAATAAACCGGCTATTGAGGTTGAATTCCTTCATTGCATTAGTGGCTAGCCACTAAGGAAATGAAGCTGTTTTAATAAAAAATGTAATACTAGTGCACGTGAGCAGGAGGTCTCCAGAGCAGAACTGCGTTGACTTGAGCTCCGGGAACCCATGCTGCCTGAGATACAGGCCCCGTTATGGGGTGCCGGTATCTCCTATGCATTTAAATCCCATGGTCATGTGACACGAGACATTTAAATGTCTTAAATGTTTAAATGCACCCTATAACGGGGCCTGTATCTCAGGAAGCAGGGGGTCCCGGACCTCAAATGTATGCGGTTCTGATCCGGCGTAATAGAACCAGCGAGTTGCTTTATTAAGGCTACTAGCATAGGCCCCTATATGTGACTGCAAGGGAGAGTCAAACGGACCATTCAGGTTCCTTAGATAGGATTAATTAAAGGGAAGTACCACTGTCCATTAGTGTGACATGGAAACGGGCCTTGAAACGGGCCTTGAAGGGGTCTATTACTCCGAAACGTTGCTAACATTACGAAGCAACGTTGCGTTGCAAAGATTGTTACTGTTTGAGTGGTGTGGACAATTGGTTTAACCGTCAAACCTCCCATACAGCACCAGGACATGCTTATGAGTGAGGAATACATGTGCTCACATTACTATCCTCTGTATCACAGGCATGGGCGGAGAATACCCCTCAACAGAAACGTGGAAGTAGCACTTTACAGGTAAATGGGAATCACTGAGCTGTGAATCAGCCGCACATATAGTACTTTTAGCTGTTGTACAGGACACTATTTATAGAATAGTACGTTACGGTATAACAGGGTACTTGGCCTGGGGAGGGGGTATAACGGGGTACTGGACCTGGGGAGGGGGGATTACGGGGTACTGGGCCTGGGAAAAGGGGTATAACAGGTTACTTGGCCTGGGGAGGGGGTATAACGGGGTACTGGACCTGGGGAGGGGGGATTACGGGGTACTGGGCCTGGGAAAAGGGGTATAATGGGTTACTGGGCCTGGGCAAGGGGGGTATAACTGGGTACTGGGCCTCATTTATAATGGGGTACTGGGCCTGGGGAGGGGGAATTAAAGGGAACTGGACCTGGGGTATAACGGGGTACTTGGCCTGAGGAGTGGGGTATAAGTGTCACAGGAGCTCTTGCGATACAGAGTATCAATGTCCTGGTTACACACACATTATGTCTCCTGCAGGTCGGGGAGCGCACGGAGGTGAAGCCGTTTGGCCTGTCAGCTTGGTACCCTGAGAGCTCCAGTTCCAGCTCAATAGTGTGGGAGGATGAAGAAGATGAGAAGTGTGAGGAGGCTGACAAAGAGGAGGTATAACTGGATACTGGGACTGGGTATAACGGGGTACTGAACCAAGAGAGGGGTGTATCACGGGGTACTGGGCCAGTGTATGGGGTTTAACAGGTACTGGATACGGGGAGGTGGGTATAACTGGGTACTGGATCTGGGGGTATTACAGGGTACTGAGTCTTGGCAGGGGGGTATAACGGGGTACTGGGCCTGGGGAGGGGGGTATCATGGGTTCTGGGGCAGGTGGTATAAGGGGTACTGGGCTTTGGGATAAGGGTATAATGGGGAACTGGGCTTGGGGATAAGACAGGGTACTGGGTCTGGGGAGGTGGGTGTAATGGGGTACTGGGCCTGGGGGTATGAAAAGGAAAGAGTGACAGTGGGAGTGTAAGAGGGGGTTGAGAGCGAGGTGGTGTGTGAGAAGGGGGCAGTGTAAGAGAAAACGGGGGGAGGGGGTTCTCGCAAGGTCGCAGACACGTGGGTAGAGCGGCCCGGTGGAAGCTCTAGTCCTGGGCCCCAGGAAACCTGTCTGTGGCCCTGGTCATAGAAGCTGAGTAACATGTAGAAAGGACACATGTATGTTCAGAATGAGTTACCATGGTATGCTGAGAGGCATCATAGCAGGTAATACTGTGCGCTGCAAGGTCAGGGAGAGGAAGGGTCCGATTGGGGAGTTGGAAGGGTCCAGAATATCTCTAAAAGCATTGTCCTTCATACAGATCGGAGGCAGAGAGGGGATAAGACCGCAGCCGCAATTCAGCCAGGAGGAGCAAACAATGGCTGAGAAGGAGGAGCCACCTCGGGTGAAGATGGTGAGTGTACAAATTGCTGTCACTGTGCAACTCTTCCAATGACCTGCAAATGAATGCAGAGAAATAGTGACACGTGTTTCTAACACGTTAAGCGCCAAAGGGGAACTCAACAGCTGTTGGAGAAGTTAAGGGAGTTACTAACACAAACTCAGTATAAATTCTAGTTATTTATTTATTCCTTTTTTTATTTTAAACACGTACAACCAACATATTTAACAGTATTCACATTAAAGGGCAGGGAGGACGGGAATCTCATGCCCGGGTGCAGACTGACCCCGTGCCCCTGTCTATTTCTAACCTCCCTGGCCCTTCCCTCTGCCACGTCAGCCCTGCTGCCAGAGGGGGGGGAGAGGCCAGGGGGGACGCAGTCCACACTCACAGGTAAGGGGAGCCTAGTCCCTCTGGGCATAGCGCCCTGTCACCGAGGGCTCAAGGCTACTTTTCTGGGTTATTTTGAAGCGAGCGACACTGGGGAACATTTAGGGGTCTTCACAAACACAGAGAGAACATTTAGGGGTCACACAGAACATTTAGGGGTCTCCCCAGACACAGCAAACCCCACACACACAGATCCCAAAACCTCTGCCTTTCCCAAACTGCAGGTGGAGGGTCAAGATTTCAGATGTTTAAATAAAACGTTGTTACCCGGAGTGTGTCTGGCTTTTATTGGAACTTCTCCTGAAGTCTGTCACCGATACAGGTTATCCATATGATCACTTCTCTGTGTGTATCCGACTGTCTCTTTTCTTATTAACCCTGCGTATGTCTGTCACTTGTTATACTAGATCTATCACTTTTCATATTCCTTTTGAGTGTATCTTGTGTGTTTGTTTTCATGTGACACTGTATCTCTGTGTCTGCTCCGTCTCTCACTGCTACAATCCTAAAAATGTAGGTGTGTATGTGTATATGTGTGCATGTCTGTGTGTGTGTGTGTGTGTGTGTGTGTGTGTGTGTGTATGTATATATATATATATATATATATATATATATATATATATATATATATATATATATATATATATATATATATATATGTAGCGGTCATGTAAAATGGCTACAGTCATCTCTCCTGCTGACAGTAAGGCCTGGTAAGTTGTGGGCATGCCAGCAGTAATGATGGAGGTTTGCCCTCACACCCTGGTGAGGTGCCCTATGTATGGATGGGAGTGGTCACAGGCTCTGACTCCATGGTTAGTGATGTCAGAGCTGTGTCAGCCCCCAGAGTGTACATAAGGCACAGCACTGTGTCTAAGAGTTAGTTCTGCCAGAGTTCTGAGAGGAGTAAGAGTTATGTTATAGTAGCTGAATAAGAAGACTGTGTCCAGGGACCTGGCACAGAGTAAAGACATCCCGGATGGGATAGGGAATCCCTATTTAAGGAGAACTACACCTTGTAAAGGGAAGTGCTGTGACCATGAAGGGCTAATACACCCCATTGTGGAGGGCAGCATGGCCCACAGTCCAATAAAGATGCTCTTAATTACAAACCCTCTCGTGTACATGTGTGGAGTGATTGTACAGAGAGGAGCACCACAGAGGAGTTCCTCGCCAGGACCATCCCCAAGTGACCGAAGGGACCCTGATGAGGTGGAGGCGCTGCACTGGACCTAGGTAGGACTCAAGCACACTACCTCAGCTGCCTGTCTGGACGGGTCCTCCCCATACACCATCATGCGGGAGACTCAGGAGTCCTGTTGCCAACAGGTGCACCACCAGACACTACTACACTGTAATGGGGACTGGTTAGACCACAGGGGCCAATGTGAGATTGGGTGGGTCAGGCCGGTTCACAAAAACCGTTACATTTGGAGGCGAGCTGCTGAGATCAGATCTGTCAACAGGACAGGCTCTAGCTAGGCACACTGGGAAACAGGGAGAGTGTCTGCTGCCACTCTGTGCTGCGTAGGGACGGACCTAGGGGTGGTCAGGGGCTGACAGGGTATTGTCAGTTCGCAGGGACGACCTAGGGGCCTGAAAGGAGTGAGGGGTTTGGAGCCGGGCTATAGCTGACCGAGTCACTTGAGGTAGTGCTAGTTGGTAGGACACCAGAAGGGATAGCCTGTTAACGGGCATCTCCTGCTTTTGGCCACTCATAGCAGGGACCTGGGCCATGGTCCCCGGACTGGTTAACAGGCTGACCCCCCCAGTTGCCTCACGCTAACCGCCTCAAGGGACTTGATCAGCTCTAACTATCCACCCCTCCATAACGCGGGCCCTGGGCCATGGTCCCCAGATTGGTTACCGCTATGACACCCCCAGTTGCCTCACGCCACCTGCTTAAAACACCTGCCGGGAGAGTGCATCTTAGTCTGCCTGTTCCGCCTCACTATAAGCCGGTCCTGTTCTGATAGATATCATCTCAGCAGCGCCTCCAAATGTAACCCTGCTTCCCCCCTCCCCAGACTCTACGGTGGTGTCTAGGGTACATGGGGGGCTGATTACATGTGGTGTGGTGCGTACCTGTTTGGAACAGGAGGGCCTGAGCTTCCCGCGGTGTTGTGGGGGAGCCAGGACCGGGCTTTTGGGGTGATAGCCTCCATGATCTCTTAGTGGTGCAGTGCCTCCATCTTCTATACTCCCAGGGTAATGGGACAGGACCGGTATAGAAGAACCCCTCGGGTCCCAGGGTTATACTCTCCAAATCACACACAGTCTTTACGGGTCAAGAATAGTCTCTTTATTCGTCAGAGCAACAGTATCCCAACGATAAGGCTTCCAGCAGCCGCAACACAATCACCAGGACAGGGTATACACAGCTCACCTCCGCCCAAATGCTTCCTCCTCTCCTTCCCTCCAAGTCACTCTTCCGACAGGATGGTCTGAGCTAGGGCGTCAATACCCCGTGGCCCACCCCCGAGGTTAGCCTCGAGGTGGGTCTTGAATTCTCCCCCCATCACCCCTGGCAGTGGGGTGAGGGCATTGATCCACCAGTATATAATTCTATCAGCTCTACTTATAGACGCTGATCGGTTCGGTTCCTCTCGCTCTCTTCCGGCACTCTGCGCCGGGGAGCCCGCACCCTCCTGATACTCCTCGGACCGTTCCGCAGTATTCGTGGCTCATGGCATAATAACCAGCAACTCTAGACTCTCGATATCACTGTTCACTCGAACTCTTCCTAAGCTACTCTCTCTTTCGAAGATCCATCAAAAGAGAAGGACAAGACAAAAAGCACCGCCACTCAACAGAGTTGGCTGCTAAATATAGAGCTAGCCCCTCCCCTCATGGTGTCAGCAGAACCTCCCCTCTTGCTCACGCCTGCAACAGAGTCCAGGCCTGCGTCTACCACTCAGGTTAGGGCTATGAAGGGGGAAAACCCATGATGATTACTGGCGCCTGATCTTAACAGGGCTTATCACAGTAGAAGGAAGATAGGTATAGCCTGTACTGTTTACAGGGGGCTACATATTTCTGTACAGTATGTGTGTATGTGTATCTGTGTGCATGACTGTATGTCTGTGTGTGTGTCTGTGTGTATTTGATTGTGTGCGTATCTGTGCATCTATGTGCATCCGCGTGCTTCTGTATGTGTGTATATAAATATATTTAAAATATATATATATGTAGCCCTGCTTCCTATAGAACGCAGGCCACTAACATATGCTGTATCACCTGTAGGCTCACAGGGCCTAAGTCTCTGCCACGGAGAGCCTGGGGTACTCGCACAACAATTATACTGGGTGCAGCGCTTCCACCTGTGACAGCTTCCGCCAAAGGGGAAGTGGGTCTTCGCAGGACGTATATACTTTAAACACAACCACACAGTAGGATACCTAAACCAATTGACTTTACTTTCATGCAATATCGTACACATACACATATATCAGCGGTCCTCCCTAGAGGAGATACTCTAAGCAGCGTCACGGCGAACGCCAACCCTCCCGTGTCCCTCCACCGGGTGATCCCACCCCGTGTCCAATCCCCTTGGGATAAGTCCTCCCACCCTCAAGTGAGTCAGATCTCTATAAGTGTGAGTGTGACTGCACAGCCACTCTGTCTCGAATGAAATGAGGGTACCGTTGGTGCACTTGTAGAATTACCTGCCGGGTACTCCGGTACCCAGTACTGCTACAATCATCGCAAAGGATCCGCGAAGTGTAGAAGTCGTCCTCCTACCCACGTGGAGGTCCGGGGCGATCCCACCCGGACACGTGGTTGCTTACTAGCGGGGTCTGAGCCCAGACCTCCCACCAAATAGAACAGTCCTGCTATCAATCGTGCGGCTCTACGGGACTCCGGAACCTCACTATGGCAAGTCCCTAGCTCCGCTTGTTTGTACTGGGACTCAGGGCCTAACTGTGCCTGGGGCATGCGGCCTACGTAGGGGGCGGTTCTCCTCCCCTATACCGAAGCTCCGTCTCCTCTCCAGCCGGATCTGACACAACGTGCGCGCAACCCCCCTCCTTTTCCTTTCCAACTCCCAGCCCATTGGCTCAGCTCTATCACGGGGACCCGCGGGGGCTGCTGGGGCCGGTGTTTCGCTACCTTCCTCCAATTAGCACTCTCCTCCTTCGCGGGCTTATGGCACGCACTCCTGCGCAACCGCAAACCTCTGTCTAGGTTAGGTCTATACGGGTGCCAACCAAAACATGGCATCTTGCATGACGCGGAGCCTCCGTATCGGAGTACTCTCTACTGCAGCGCACCCTCCCCCTACAACAAGGGCGAGAAGGGGACCCCGGCTACATATATATACTTAGTTAAGTTATGGTGGGTAAAAAAAAGGTGACAAAAACCCTCCACAGCAAAGCATATAGCAAATGGAAATATATATATATATCTATCTATATATTTCTCAAAGGGTAGTATGCGTGTCTGGTTGTCCTGTCCCTAGCGGAAATCACATTAGACCTTTGGCCTGTCACTCTGCCTCAGGCCAATGAGATGGCTCCCTTGGCCCGCCCCCGCACCCGCACACCTCTCATTGGCCTGAGGCGGAGTGACGAGCCAAAGGTCACACACTCACACACACACTCACAGAGACACACACACACACTCACAGAGACACACACAGACACACACACTCACTCACACACGCACACACTCAGAGACGCACACACACTCACAGAGACACACAAACACACACACTCACAGAGACACACACACACCCCCAGCCGTTACAGTCAGCGGGGGAGCAGAGTGAGCGCCTGGGACACAGCGGGGGAGCAGCCACAACACGCTGCCTCCCGCCTCAGATCCACGTGGGAGCGGCCGCACGGGTGGGTGAGTGAGTGAGGGAGCGGCCGGACAGGTGAGTGAGGGAGCGGCCGGACGGGTGAGTGAGGGAGCGGCCGGACGGGTGAGTGAGGGAGCGGCCAGACGGGTGAGTGAGGGAGCGGCCGGACGGGTGAGGGAGCGGCCCACAACAGGTGGGACGTTTCAGGGGGGAGGACAGACGACCGGCAGACACTAGGGGAAGGGGGAGCAAGCGGCCACATGATACATTGTCACTTACCTCCCCCCCTCACCTCCCGCACCCCCCCACTTCCCTTCCTCCCCCCCACTTTCCTTCCAACCCCCCCTTCACCTCCACCCCCCACTTCCCTTCCTCCCCCCCCACTTCCCTTCCTCCACCCCTCCCCCTCCCCTCCACTTCCCCTCCCCCTTCACCTCCCGTCACCCCCCCTTCACCTCCCATCACTCCCCCTTCACCTCCCATCACCCCCCCTCCCTTCACTTCCCATCACCCCCCCCTTCACTTCCCATCACCCCCCCTTCACTTCCCGTCACCCCCCCTCCTTTCAATTCCCGTCACCCCCCCTTCCCTTCCCGTCACCCCCCTCCCTTCACCTCCCGTCACCCCCCCCCTCCCTTCACCTCCCGTCACCCCCCCCTCCCGTCACCCCCCTCCTTCACCTCCCGTCACCCCCCCTCCCTTCACCTCCCGTCACCTCCCCTCCCATCACCTCCCGTCACCCCCCCTCCCATCACCTCCCGTCACCCCCCCTTCACCTCCCGTCACCCCCCCTTCACCTCCCGTCACCCCCCCTTTCACCTCCCGTCACCCCCCCTTCACCTCCCATTACCCCCCCTTCACCTCCCGTCACCCCCCCTTCACCTCCCGTCAGCCCCCCTTCACCTCCCGTCACCCCCCCTTCACCTCCCTTCACCTCCCATCACCCCCCCTCCCTTCACCTCTCATCACCCCCCCTCCCTTCACCTCCCGCACTCCCCCCTTCAACTCCCCCCCTCCACCTCCCCTCCACTTCACCTCCCGTCACCCCCCCTTCACCTCCCCTCACCCCCCCTCAACACCCCTCACCCCCCCTTCACCTCCCCTCCACCCCCCTTTCACCCCCCCTTCGCCTCCCCCCCTTCACCTCTCCTCAACACCCCTTCACCTCCCCTCCACCCCCCCTTCACCTCCCCTCACCCCCCCTTCACCTCCCCTCACCTCCCCTTCACTCCCCTCACCTCCCCCTTCCCACCTCCCCCCCAGCCCCCCACCTCCCCCCTTCCCACCTACCCCCTCTGCCCCCCTTGGGCCCCCCCTTCGCCTCCCCTCCGCCCTCCCTTCACCCCCCCTCCGCACCCCTTCACTTCCCCTCTGCCCTCCCTTCACCCCCCCTCCGCCCCCTTCACCCCCCCTTCACTTCCCTTCACCACCCCCCCCTTCACCTCCCCCCACCACCCCCCTCACCACCCATCCGCCTCCCCTCCTTCAACGCCTTTCGGCCGCCCTCCCGCCTCTGCCTTTCGCCCACCCGCCCTTCTGCCTTTCACCCGCCCACCGCTCACACCCCTGCGCCACACAGCCGCCGCACACACTCAACAGACACCCGCCACACTCGACACACACCCGCCGCCTCTCACCCACCCCACACACTCGACACACACCTGCCGCCTCCTACGCAACAACATCACTGACCAGCTGTCACCCGCACTCGCCACACACCCACACACGCTCACACCCTAGCAGGACACACGCCTCACATTTTTACATCACTTATGTCACCAAAATATACATTGTACTGTGGTGTGTTTACAATAAACCATTTTTATGCAACATCGTATTACATTTTCTTCCATCTTTATTTTCAATATTATTATCCAACCTTTCCAACAAATACTCAACCTATTGTTCCACCATTTATAAATAATACTACCTATTACGGATTTACATCCCGGGCAACGCCTGGTATATCAGCTAGTATATATATATATGGGTAAGGAAAACAGCAAGCACTCCAACATTGTAATCCAAATAAGCCTGGTGCTAGTCCCATAAATAATGTAATAAGAGTACGTTACCATCCAGCAGGACAGTGGAACAGCAGGGAGAGGCGCACCCCAGGAAGAAAATCCTCTGTGGGATCGAAAAAGTGGATTTTTGTGTCTGTTACAATACAATTCTTTGTACACTTACCTCTGAGTGCTGCCTCTCTTTGCTGTTCCGCTGCCCTGCTGGATGGATATATATATATATATATATATATAGCACAACAGAAAGAAAAACGGCGTCAACCTAAACCATTATATGAATAGCCACACCAACATGAGGAAAAAAACCTATACTGTACAAAAATGGGGAAAGATAGTATACATGCACAATACAAAAAAATATATAAAAAATAAAATGATCAGATGTAAAGTCCAGAAAAATATATATATAAAAAATGTATACAAATCTTAAAAATTGCTCCAATTGCTATCCAAAAGAGTCTCTGCAGCCCGAATGAAGGGAACACCACTTCCTTGCAGATATCTATAGAAACACAGAAAAAACAGGCGCACTCATAGCGTAAAAAGGTATAACAATATTTATGGAGTAAAGGATTTAAAATGCACACTCACAAACATAGCTCAATAGAAAGCAATTTTGAGTATAACTCAGCCAGCCCGACACAGGAACCCGGTACCAGGTGACTTCAGTGTCCGGTGTAGATTCACTGCAGCAGCCTCTGTGAACGCCTCCGCAGCCCGGAGAACACGAGGGACGCCACCTTCCTCTCAATCCGGCGTCACACAGTGAGTTCTCAGCTCCAGGTATCGCGAGAACTCAGTGACGTCGGTGGATTAGCCGGAACAAGTTCACATCCGTGTATTCAGTGGACGGCTGAGATAAATGTTTCCAAAGAAACTACAAATGCTATAGCTGGCTTGTGAGTGAATGATTATTAAAAAAGGAACAATACACCTCCACCAAACACTCTCTACGCGTTTCGTCTCAAAAGAGACTTCATCAGGAGTACAGTACAGGTGAGGAACATAGTATTTATAGTTAGATGAACCAATCAGAACATAGAAGACTACTAATTGCTAATCAGATACACATGGTCAATACCATGATCAAATTAACCCCCATATGTTACAAAACACATACGGGCCAGATAGACAAATAGTACTAGAGAAAGTGACCAAATAGGCAGATACAAATAATAACATACAATTTAACAAATAGATTAAAATGCATATAAGTACTAAAGCAAGATCTAATATAGCATAATAATATATTATCACATCATAAGACCCCCGAAATAAAGAAATACTATTTTTCTAAATGAAAAGAGTTTAATAAACAACACATATAGAATAAAGCTGTACAATGATAACAGGTGCAAAGTACAACACACCCAGTATACAAACCCCCCTGCTAGGTCCCCCAGGTGTGCCCCCCCCCTTATCTCGTTTTCTAGTGTCAAATGACGCCGCCAGGTCATGTGACATCCCGTCGTGACCCCGCAGCGGTATGTGACGCCGTGTTGCCATGGTGATGGGTCATGTGATGTGACGTTGCCATAGCAACTCGTCACACCATGCATCTGAATCCCGGTAAGTGAGTTACCTTGGCCTCCGCGATTCCCGGACATTTCATTTAAATGCCTTGGGGGAGAGCGTGAGGCCTCTGCAACCGCCCATCAGGAATATCTAGCGCCCCCCAGTTTGCACACCCCTGCTATAAGTTAGCTGAAAGCCATAAGATATACCAACAGAAATGCAGTGCACATCTACCACCTAAATGCCAGAACATGAAGAGAAAGATGCAAAGAAAAGATGTATTATACAGCAAATCACCAATAAATGGTACAGAAACATAATGAGGAGTACAGGACTAACACAGGGAGAAAACACTATACAACTATGGAAACACAAACAGCAATCAGTGATTATAATAGGGGGGCAACGCTTCGGAGTAATAGACTCCTTCAAGGCCCATTCCCATGTGACCTCCGGGAGGTGTGCTGCTACTGACTATAGGAGATTATGGGGCCTATGCTAGTAGCCTTCATAACCCATTTATCGAGGCTTTTTAGCTGTTATCGGCCAAAAATGCCTACAGCAATTCAGTAAGTGTCGATAAGTGGGTTTAATCGCCAATTTTTTCAGCCGTCAAAAACATATCGCCAAGTGAGCGGCGATAAGCCACTTATCGCCAGTTTTCAAACTGGTGCAATTCTAGTAGCCCGAGGCACATCGAGGCTCTAGAATGGCGATTTACTCCCAAAATCTTCTCGCCAAAAAAAGTTGTCGTGAAGCTGCCAAGAAGTTTCTGAGGCGGCGGTGAGAGAGGGGGAATTTTTCCTCATCGGATTGATGCCGGGGGTCTCGGGAGCTAATACACAGTAATATCAGCACCGTAGGAGGCCCCCGGCATGAATCAGATTAATGAAAAATGCATTTACTGTACAGGCAACTTCATTACCTTAGCGGCTAACCGCTAAGGCAATGAAGGGGTTAACTACCAGTGCCAGGTTTATTGTGGGTAGCGGGGGTGGGTGAAGGTGGTGCTTGGCCCTTGGTGGGTGTTTTGGCCTTGCGGGAGGTTGTAGGTGGAGTCAGCCCCTTCATTACCTTAGCGGTTAATATCGCTAAGGTAATGAAGGGGTTAACCCCTCCTGATACCACCCGGTAGACCTAAACATCCATCCTTGGGGCTACTACCCCCTTCACCCAATCCCTCTACCCACAATAAAGAAAAATAAACACAACACCCCTACTACCCACCTCCTCTACCCCCAACAACCCCCCGCCCCCCAACACATACAGACAGTAATAGGCAAAATAACTATTATCCAGATATGGATAATAGCCAGAGTTGCCATCTCTCCGGGTTTGACCTGGAGACTCTGGGTTTTGGGCCCTTACCTCCGGGCTACGGGTTGCCGTTGTCAATCGCAGGTGGCGGTGTGGTGGCGGCAACTCCGGCATTGTCCGTTATTTTTCTGCAATTCCCCCTTCAATTGCAGTGAACATGGCTGTGCGGCATCAAATGACACTGTGTTGCCATGGCAACCGGATGCTACGTGACGTCATGACGCTAATTTTTGGTTTTAGAATGGGCAAATGCACTATTATCCATATCTCGATAATAGTAATTTTGCCCATTACTGTGCTGTATGTGTTGGGGGCTGTGGTGGGGGGGGTTGTTGGGGGTAGAGGAGGTGGGTAGTAGGGTGGTTGTGTGTTTTTGTTTATTGTGGGTAGAGGGATTAGATGAAGGGGGTAGTTGCCCAAAGGATGGATGTCCAGCACTGGTTAACTCCTTCATTACCATAGTGGTTCCGCAGGTTAACTCCTCCCGCAACCTTCCAGGTAGGCCTATTTACCCTCCCTGGGACTACTACCCCCTTCATCCACCCCCTCTGCCCCAAATAAACAGGCTATTGAGGTTGAATCCCTTCATTTCCTTTGCAACCAGCCACTAAGGAAATGAAGCTGTTTTAATAAAAAATGTAATACTAGTGTGCATGAGCAGGAGGTCTCCGGAGCAGAACCGCGTTGACTTGAGGTCCGCGTTGACATGCTGCCTGAGATACAGGCCCCGTTATGGGATGCCAGTATCTCCTATGCATTTAAATCCCACGGTCATGTGGCACGAGACATTTAAATGCATAGGAGATACATGCACCCTATAACGGGGCCTGTATCTCAGGAAGCAGGGGGTCCCGGACCTCAAATGAACGCGGTTCTGCCTAAGCGTAATAGAACCAGCAAGTTGCTTTATGAAGGCTACTAGCATAGGCCCCTATATGTGACTGCAAGGGAGAGTCAAATGGACCATTCAGGTTCCTTAGATAGGATTAATTAAAGGGAAGTACCACTGTCCATTAGTGTGACTTGGAAACGGGCCTTGAAGGGGTCTATTACTCCGAAAAGTTGCTAACATTGCAAAGCAACTTTGCGTTGCGAAGATTGTTACTGTTTGAGTGCTGTGGACAATTGGTTTAACCATCAAACCTCCCATACAGTGCCAGGACATGCTTATGAGTGAGGAATACATGTGCTCACATTACTATCCTCTGTATCACAGGCATGGGCGGAGAATACCCCTCAACAGAAAGGTGGAAGAGGCACTTTACAGGTAAATGGGAATCACTGAGCTGTGAATCAGCCGCACATATAGTACTTTTAGCTGTTGTACAGGACACTATTTATGGAATAGTATGTTACGGTATAACGGGGTACTTGGCATGGGGAGGGGGTATAATGGGGTACTGGGCCTGGGGAGGGGGGTATAATGGGGTACTGGGTTTGGGGAAAGGAGTATAACTGGGTACTGTGCCTGGGGAGGGGGTATAACAGGGTACTGGTCCTGGGAGGGGGTATAAAGGTGTGCTGGGCCTGGGGAGGTGGGTATAAAATGGTACTGGTTCTGGGGAGGTGGGTATAACGGGCTACTGGGTCTGGGGGTTATAATGGGGAACTTGGCCTGGGGGTATAACGGGGTATTGGGCCAGGGCTTGGGGGTATAACAGGTTTCTGGGCCTGGGGGTATAAAGGGGTACTGGGCCTGGGGAGGGGGGTATAATGGGTACTGGGCCTGAGGAGTGGGGAATAAATGGCAACGAGCTCTTGCGATACAGAGTATCACTGTCCTGGTTACACAGACGTTATGTCTCCTGCAGGTCGGGGAGCACACCAAGGTGGAGCCGTTCGGCCTGTCAGCGTGGTACCCTGAGAGCTCCAGTTCCAGCTCCTCAGGGCACTATACTCCATCAATAGTGTGGGAGGATAAAGAAGATGAGGAGGAGGCTGACAAAGAGGAGGTATAACTGGGTACTGGGACTGGGTATAACGGGGTACTGAACAAGGAGAGGGGTGTATCACGTGGTACCGGGCCAGTGTATGGGGTAAAAAAGACAAAAAACAGCACAAAACGCAAATAGTGAAGTATATCAAAACATTTTAGTGTAAAAAAAGAGGGTAAGTATTCTGCGTACATAAAAATTATAGATCAATCGCATTTACGTGTACAATACACGAAGTTACCACACAGCTGGCATCAGAATGGGCGATGGATTAGGGTCCCTCTGGTAAGTATTCCTCTACGATCTCCAGATAGCGTCTGGGCCTCTCAAGGTAATGACAGCTTACACAGGACATCCAAATCTGTTGGGAGTCTCGTGGGGGAAGCACCTCCTTGTTGTCATCAGTATTCAGTCACCATATGTTGGGCTGATGTAAAAATCCTCAGCTGTGGCAGACATATTACTGTATGTGTGTGGTCAATGTGAATCAGTCTCTACAGCACATATATAACGTTGTACTAGTCCATTCGTGTAAAGAAGGCAGAGTAAAATTGATTGCGATACACCCAGGAACACAATCAGGGTGATCGGCAACTGGCAGGGACGATTCCCCTATCAGTACCCGCGCTTCCGCGTTACGTCACATGGGGGGCGTGACTAGCAGTACAGACACCCGAGCGGCATCTTGGAAAGGTGGCAGCAAATGCATGGATACATATACAACTAAAATACCTTAAAAAGGCTACTAATACAGCATATGTTAATCCTACGCGTTTCGTAGCTAGAAATTGCTACTTCTTCGGGGTAGGGGTCTGGGGAGGTGGGTATAACTGGGTACTGGACCTGGGGGTATTACAGGGTACTGGGCCTGGGGAGGGTGTTATCACGGGTACTGGGGCAGAGGGTATAAGGGGGTACTGGGCCTGGGGATAGGGGTATAAAGGGGAAGCAGTCTCCGTTCGCGAGTTAGCCCACTTAATTGAAAGGCTTTCTTGTGAGATACCAAGTTCACCTAGTTCTCACGTCAATTGACCGAATTCCCACGGCAATAGACTTTCCTCCTTTCAAGTTACGTGAGCTAACAAGGTATGGATGCATTCTGTCGAAAAACCACTTGAAATCTAACCGCAAGCCACTTATTCAATTGAACTTGCGTGTTTGAAAAAGGATACCTATGCTTCAAACAGACCACCCGTATACAGCCACACTTCTTCAATCAGCGCCAGCTTCGGCGCTCACAACGCCATCTTGTGCCTGAAAACCTTATAGCACACTTTGTATGTAATTCTATTATGACAGGCAGGAAATAGGCTGCAAACTGGGGGTAAGAAGGCTGGGACAGGAGCAAATACATCAGGGCAATGCAAATACTTTTAACCCCTTCACTCCCAATGCGAGTTTGGGTTAATCAGCCGAGCAGACCTTTATTAATGGCCTAATTAACCCCATTCTCGCCACAGGGGGTATAACGGGGAACTGGGCCTGGGGAGGGGGGTATAACAGGGTACTGGGTCTGGGGAGGTGGGTATAATGGGGTATTGGCCTTGGGAGTATAACAGGGTTCTGGGCCTTGGGAGTGGGGTATAACAGGGTACTGGGCCTGGGGAGGGGGGTATAACAGGGTACTGGGCCTGGGGATGGGGTATTAGTGGCAGAGGAGCTCTTGTGATACAGAGTATCACTGTCCTGGTTACACACACTTTATGTCTCCTGCAGGTCGGGGAGCACACGGCAGTGGAGCCGTTCAGCCTATCAGCGTGGGACTGCGGCAGCTCCGGCTCCAGTTCTATAGTGCACTATATACCATCTATGGTGCATGAGGATGAAGAGGAGTGCGAGAACAACAAAGCGGCAGAAGAGGAGGAAGAAGCGGAGGAAGAGGAGCAAGAAGCGGAGGAGGAGGGAGCCGAGGAAGAGGAAGACGCAGAGGAAGAGGCCGTGATATCTGGACTCAAGTGCTGCTTCCCCTTCCCCAGGCTGGGCAGAAGAGCCCATATGAATGGATCTGAGGGGCCAAGACAGAGAGGGAGGAACGTTCTTGGAGCCCTGTGGCGATGGATATGGCGCAGGAGAGGCCGATAGGAGAGGCCTCCACCAGGAGTTCCTTATAAACCGTTTTTTTCAGATTCTCCTGTCTTATAATCAGGCACCTCTCAGCGGTGACGGTCCGCTTGTGCCTTTTGTCTGCGAATCGCCTCTTGCCAGTACCTTTTGGATCTTCCTGCAAGATTCCGGTAGGATTTTAATATGGTCGTCTGCTGCCGGGATCCCGGATGGGATTGAAGAAATCGGAAGTCATACTGGATGGAAGCCGTAATTTACAAAAAACAGAGATTCCTGTGTGGAAATGTTCTTTAAAGAGTTGTGTGCAAACTCTGCCCAAGGGAGGAGGTCCACTCAATTATCCTGACTATTGGAGACAAAGCAGCGCAGGTATTGCTTCAGTGTTTTGTTTGTTCTCTCGGTCTGCCCTTTTGTTTGAGTGTGGTACCCTGAAGAAAAGTGAAGGGTGATGTCCATACTATGGGCGAAGGCTCGCCAGAACTTAGAGATATACTGTGAGCCGCGGTCGGAAACAATGTTCAGTGGGACCCCGTGGAGGCGAAAAATCTCTTTGACGAAGACGTCTGCCAAGGTGGCAGAATTGGGTAACCCTTTGAGGGAATAAAATGGGCCTGCTGGGAAAACCTATCCACGACCACCAGGATAGTGTTCATCCCTCTAGAAGTGGAAAGTTCTCCAATAAAATCCATTGAAAGGTGGCTCCATGGGCGTTCCAGAATGGGTAATGGCTGTAAAAGACCTGTCGGTTTTCTGCGAGACGTCTTGACCTGGGCACAAGTTGGGCAGGATTTGACAAACTCTTCCGTATCTCTCAGCATGCTGGGCCACCAAAAGGTTCGCTTGATGAGGTCGGAAGTCTTCTTGATACCAGGATGACCGGCGGACTTGGATGAATGACCCCACTCTAGTATCTTCCTTTGGAAGCGTGGAGCAGCATACAAACGACCCTCCGACACCTTGAGATCTCTGGAAAGATTAGCCTGTGCTGCCAGAACCTTATTCAAGACATTGAAAGAGTTGGCCGAAATGACATATTTGGAGGGTAGAATCGTCTCTGGAACCTCCTGGGATTTGTCTTCGACCATGAATTGCCATTAGAGCGCATCCACTTTTTGATTCTTCGATCAGGGGATGAAAAAGATCAAATAATTGAACCTAGAAAAGAAAAGAGACCACCGGAGCCTGACGGGCTCCTAGACGGCGTGCGTTCTCTATATACAACAGGTTTTTATAGTCGGTAAGGATTGAAATGGGGTTTTCAGTACCTTCAAAGACATGTTTCCATTCCTGTAGGGTGAGTTTGATGGCCAGTTCTCTATTGCCGACATCATAATTTTGTTCTGCTGGAGATTTTTTTTTTTGAGAAAAACCCACAGGGATGGAGCTTATCCTGTGGGGATTGCCTTTGATAAAGGATGGCGCCAGCACCGATATCCGAAGCGTCAATCTCTAGAGTAAAGGGAAGTCTGAGATCTGGGTGGCGTAGGATGGGGGCGGTGGAGAATGTCCTTTTAAGGGTTTCAAAGGCTAGAAGTGCTTTAGGTGGCAGACTGCCGTGTTCACTCCTTTCTTTGTCAGAAGTATGGTAGGTAGCTTATTGACAGGTTTTCCAAGCAGGCCCATTTTATTCCCCTCAAGGGGTTACCATAATCTGCCACACTGGCTGATATTTTTTTGAGAGAGATTTTTCGTATCCATGGTATTCCACTTTCCTTTGTTTCTGATCATGGTACTCAATTTGTCTCGAAATGTTGGCACGCTTTTTCTCAGAGGCTAGGTATTTCCCTTCTTTTTTCGTCTGGGTATCACCCTCAAACCAATGGCCAAACCGAGCACATGAATCAATCCCTGGAACAATATTTACGATGTTTTTCTTCTGACTAAGAATAATTGGGCAGAATTAGTCCCATGGGCAGAATTCGCCATCAACTCCCTCAGGAATGAATCCACACAGGAGTCGCCGTTCTTTATAAATTATGGATATCATCCTAATCAGCTCCCTATTCCCACACCCACTTCAGGAGTTCCTGCTGCCGATTCTATGATTGCCACTCTTCAGGGATCATGGAAGAGGATTCAAGGGGTATTACAGGAATTGGCCCAGAGGCAGAAGAGACAGGCAGATCGTCTTCATCAGGAGGCAACATAAGTATATACCTGGAGATAAGGTTTGGCTCTCTTCAAAAAATATCAGATTGAAGACGCCTACTCTGAAGTTATCTCCTAGGTCCCTGGGTCCCTTTTCTATCCTTCAACAGTTAAACCATGTGGCCTATCGTCTTCTCCTTCCTTCCTCCATAAAGATCTCGCCCGTCTTCCATGTTTCCCTCTTGAGACCGTTCATCCAAAGTGCTCAGTCCTCCCACTCCTCACATAGACCTCCTTCTGTTACTATACAAGGACAACAAGAATTTGAAGTCCGGTCCATCATTGACTCTCATATCTCTAGAGGCAAAGTCCAGTTCTTGGTCCACTGGAAGGGGTATGGCCCTGAGGAACGCTCTTGGGTCTCACGGCCTGAACTCCACACTCTGTCTTTACTAAGACGCTTTCACCAAAAGTTCCCCCACAAACCTTGGGAAGATCGTCCGGAGTTCGATCCTCGAGGGGGGGGGTACTGTAAGGGTCCATGGGTCACGATCGACCCGCCACAGCGCTCCTTTACCTGCTGCCACAACAGGCACCGCCGCTGCTCCGGATCCCCGTAATTTCCCCACTGGCGTGAGCATCTTCCACACTGCCTCTCCTCTTCTTCCGGGTTACGCGCGTCAGCCCATCTGCCTTACAGGGCGCGCGAGGACCCGTGCAGCTTGTGCACGGCACTCGGGGGATAGCTCTTGTTTTTTCAGCCCCTGAGTTCCTGACCTTGGATTGTCTGCAAACCTCCTCTGGATCTTGACCTTGGCAAACGGACATTCGACTACGCTGTTTTCTCTACCCCTCGGACTTGGCAAACGGACATTCGACTACGCTGTCTTCTCTACCCCTCAGACTTGGCAATTGGACATTCGACTACGCTGTCTTCTCTAATCCTCCGACCAGGCAAACGGACATTCGATTACGCAGCTGTCTCTACTCCCAGACCTTTGGCTTACGGACACGACCACTCTACCTTCTTCTACTCTGGATTCGGCAAGTACCTGACTAACCCTCTTCCTTGCCCCCGGTCCAGCTTCGCTCTATACCACACTCCGGGCACGCCACCGCTGCTGTGGGTGCGTGGTATCCTTCCGTTCCACCTCAGTACCGGGTTCCTGTCAGGTTTGCGGGCAGCACGAGCGTCACAGTACCTCTCCAACAACGACCTTGGCTAAGTACCCGCAGCGATCCGTAACTTCTCCAACCCCGACTCGGCTACCCTGACCAATCTACAATCAAGAGGCGCCCTTGCGGCTTCGGGTTTGTGTTTTCTTAAATCCCCACCTCGGCCTCGCGGTTCCGTCTAGTTAGTGGTGAGCACAGGTGGGGCGAGTCTTGAGCACGCACTCCAACCTATTTTCCAAACTTGAACAATACCTCGAGCACAACGACCGGCGCATGCTCATGTTACAGGAGAGCCTCCGCCTTCTTACGGAACAAGCACCCACTCCAACCAGAGAGGTCCCTTCCCTGGTTCCTACCATGACTGGACTCATGGCAGACCCGCTGTCATTGCCGGCTGAACCTCGACTTCCTACGCCCCGCCGTTATGCAGGGGAACAGCACGGTTGCCGAGGGTTCCTCAACCAGTGTTTTATTCAGCTCGAGGTTACGCCTTCTCGTTTCCCATTTCCTAAATCCAAAGTGGCGTATTTCACTCTGTTGCTCACCGACGACGCCCTGGCCTTGGCCTCCCCCATCTGGGAACATGTGAGACCGGACCTCACTCAAGACATCGGACTCTTCACTCGGGAGTTCCGTAGAGTGTTCGACACGCCCGGACGCAAGATGATGGAAGCATCTTCCCTTTTCCATATCGCCCAGGGAACCCGGTTTGTCGCCAAGTATGCCCTCGAGTTTCGGACTGTGGCTGCAGAGACAGGATAGAATGACGAGTCCCTGGCGGGCGCCTTCTGGCATGGCCTCTCTGAGTCATTGAAGGACAAACTCACCACGCAGGAGCGTCCGACTGATCTCGAAGAATTGATCGCGGGCTGCATTCGCGGCAAGAGAGGGGGTCTGAGAGAGCCCAATGTCTACTGTTCGCCCCAGGAGTCTCCCCTCCACAGGAGCATACAATAGAACCTCTTCACCCCCAGAGCCACATACCCATGCACTTGGGAGGCTATAAGCTGTCGACTAACGAGACATTGGCCTGTGTCTGTACTGCGCCAGCCCGTGGCACCAGGCTCTTCATGCCCCACAGAAGTCGGAGGGTTCTAAAACCCCAGGGCAGTCCAGGGGGGTCACGTTGGGGACGTTCTCCTTATCCCCTATCACTATAAGGCCTCTCACAAGGATTCTGCTCCCGGTTACCCTCTCTGGGGAGGGTTTTCTCGTGTCCACAGTTGCCTTCATAAATTCCGGCTCTGGAGGTAATTTTGAGAAACTAGATTTCGCTCGTTCACAAGAAGTTCCCGGTGGGACTAGAGGCCATTGACAGCACTCTCACCTGGCATCCTTACCATAGCCTATCACAGGCTCCGCACGAACACGCCCCAGTTCCGCCTCTTGCTCCTATTGGGCTGTCTCACCTATTTAGGCTCAGCAGTACCACTGGCACATTGGCTGACCATAAGCTTCCTGTTCCTGTGCTTACCTCTCTTGTCTCCTAGATATCCTGCCTTGTCTTGTTTGATCTCCCGTGTACCGACCTTGGCTTGCCTTTGGACCACCGCTTCTCTGGAACCCCGACCTTGGCTATCCTTGACCGTCCATAACTCTCCAACCTGAACTTGGCTCTTGGACCTCAACTATTCTACCTTCTCCAGCACCGACCCCAGCGACGAGTACCTCCAACGTTCCGATACTTCTATTACCCTTAACTCGGCAAGTATTCACTACTCCTCTACCCTCCCTGCTCCTGACCCGGCGCGAGCAACTACGCACACTCCAGATCAGATTCCCGTGCCTGTCGGTGGTGTTTAGTCTTTTCCCACCTCAGTACCGAGGGTCTCGTCTAGTTTGTGGTGGACACAGCATGACAAATACCATACTAAGTCTCCTGGCCTCTCTACGCAAACTACCACACTCCGGACACGCTTCCTCTGCTGCGGGTGCGTGTTACTAATGTCCCACCACAGTACAGGGATGGGTCTGGTCTGCGGGCAGCACTACCGTGACAGCAGGCAAAAATCTGGTCCAATGGAGCCAGCTCTGTCTCAGGAACTGTTCAGTCTCTTCCAACAGCATCTTTGGAGCCACTACTCCCAAGGAGGTAGGGACAAGTCTGCCGGAGATCTATGCTGAATTCTGTGATGTTTTTTGACAAAGACAGGTCTGAGGTCTTGCCGCCACATCGTCCACTTGACTGTCCAATTGACTTATTGCCCGGCTCCATACCCCCCATGGTTGCGTCCTATCCTCTGTCACTTACGGAGACGAAAGCCATGAGAGACTATATTCACGAAAATTTACAAAAGGGCTTTATCCATAAATCCTCGTCGTGAGCCGGTGCAGGGTTCTTCTTCGTAAAGAAAAAAGGGCGGATCGCTAAGACCATGTATTGACTATAGGGGTCTTAATAAAATTACCATTAAGAACCGTTATCCTCTGCCGCTGATTCCAGAACTCTTCGACTGCCTACAGAGGGCCAATATCTTTACTAAATTGGATCTCCAGGGGGCCTACAACTTGGTAAGGATTTGCCAGGGCGATGAATGGAAGACGGCCTTCAATACTCGTGAGGGTCACTACAAGTATCTCGTCATGCCCTTTGAACTCTGTAATGCCCCGGCCGTCTTCCAGGACTTTGTGAACGAGGTATTCAGGGATCTTCTCAACCGGTTTGTGGTCGTGTATTTGGACGATATATTGATTTTTTCTAAGTCTGAACAGGAGCATGTTTCTCATGTCAGACAGGTACTTCTCCGCCTTCAGAAGAATCATCTGTACGCGAAACTGGAGAAGTGCTTCTTCCATCAAGCGTCCACAACTTTTCTGGGGTATATTATCTCTAACAAGGGGCTCACCATGAACCCGGCAAAGGTAAAAGCAGAAAAGGAAAAACAGAGTCTGGGCGGTCACTGCTCTCCATAAACAATCCAAGTGCAATTAGTAAAAGAAAAAAGCTTTATTTAATCAAAAATTGACATCAGTAGAGGGTAGAAAACACCTCTTACACATTCCATCCTGACAAAAGGACTTTATCTACTTGCCCTCCTTTGGGCTTTTCTGGAAGACTGGGACTTTCCTCTTTCTATTACTAAGGTTAGTTTATCGTGCGGGTAGTGTAGGACCTGCTGATTAGGGTTTACCTTGACGTGGTAGCAGGCTTACAATACTTTGGCCAAAGCATTTAACTAAAGAACCCTTACTTTGAATTTAGTATTGCTTTTCTCTTCAGCTACTGGCACTATGCCTTTAAGGAGGCTGGACGTCCTCCAGGAAGCAACCAACCATTGCAACCTTGTGCTTTTGACTCTGCTCTACCTTCTCTTTTTACCAGTGGCATCCCACACTCCGCGCTGGTGCCTGAGTACGCGCGCCTCCGCTCTGCTAACAGAGCATGCTCGCACGTGCAGCTAGCTCAGCTGTGCCACGGAGCCTGGCTCCACTCTTCCAGATGCGCCTGTGCACAGCTCCCCAGCTGCATGACAACTTTCTCCTATCTCGTGTCTCCTGTGGCTTCCCAACCTCGGTACTGGGACCCCTCCTTTTCTTGGCTTGTGCGTGGGAGCACCAGCGTTACATTATGCTCAGCCCAAACAAACGGACCCCCCGAGGTGGACTCTGCCATCCCTGAACCCCTTTACCGTTGGGAGACTTGAGTCCCTTTCCTTTCAACAGTCCAGAAATGTTTTTCCTCCTACTCCAGGAGGGAGCCCTTGAGTTACAGACCATGGAATGCTGCTTCCGTAGTTTCCAGGTTTGGCAGTTTTTAAAGTCTTGTTATACTGTAGTTCCTGTTCATAGTTCCTGGTCATTGTCTTGTTCCTGTACTGTGGCCTGGACTCTCTGCGGGCCGCTCCTTGGAATCTGCAGAAACCCTACTTTGCTTGCCGCCTTGGTAAGAACTTTTTATGGACTGTTTCCCCTCAGTCTAGTATGGATCGCTCAGAGTTCGATCCAGAAGAGGGGGGGTACTGAATGGTATCGGGAAACACAATCCCTGCGGCGTGTTCCCTCCTTACCTGCCACATCTCAGATTCCCGCTCTCCTTACAGAGCGCACACGCGGTTCTTTGTATGCCACGGAGCTTGGCAATGTCCCCAGTGTGCGCCACTCTCCAGGTGCGAGTCAAGACTCTCTAATCCTTGTTGGTGTTCTGAACCCTTCCCTACTTCCGCAGAGGCCGCGCCTGCTCTCCGTCCCCTGCCTTATCTCACCAACAGGAAGTGACTTCAAGCATACTGAGGCAAGTGACGCCATCTTGCTTTCTGGCAAACCCTGCCCTCTTCCTCCTGGCAGGAAGTAAGCCCCACTTTGACTCTCATTGCCAACAACTGCTGCTGCTGCTCCTTAAATAACAGTTAGTTGCTATCTGCCCTGGGTCATGCAAAGTACTACTCCAGTACTCGATGCCTCCTGTTCCTGTCATTGCATGCTGTTCCTGCTTGGATCTCCTCTGGACCTCTACTTGCCCTCCTTTGGGCTTTTCTGGAAGACTGGGACTTTCCTCTTTCTATTACTAAGGTTAGTTTATCGTGCGGGTAGTGTAGGACCTGCTGATTAGGGTTTACCTTGACGTGGTAGCAGGCTTACAATACTTTGGCCAAAGCATTTAACTAAAGAACCCTTACTTTGAATTTAGTATTGCTTTTCTCTTCAGTTACTGGCACTATGCCTTTAAGGAGTCTTGACATCCTCCAGGAAGCAACCAACCATTGTAACCTTGTGCTCTTGACTCTGCTCTACCTTCTCTTCTTACCAGTGGCATCCCACACCCTGCACTGGTGCCTGAGTGCGCACGGCTCCGCTCTGCTAACAGAGCATGCTCGCACGTGCAGCTGGTTCAGCTGTGCCACAGCCTGGCTCCTATCTTCCGGACGCGCCACGCTTCTCTCGCGCGCGGCATGCTCATGTGATGAAGTGCACCGCTCCCCAGCTGCGTGACAACGTTCTCCTATCTCGTGTCTCATGCGGCTTCCCAACCTCGCTACTGGGTCCCCCTCCTTGTCTTTGCTTGTGCGTGGGAGCACAAGCGTTACACTCCTGCCACAGACACGCTCTGCACACGCGCAGTCGCGTGCATTTCCCCACTCATGGGCGCACGCTCTCCTCCTCTAAAGCATAGGTGCCTCCTGCACCTGGTACCTTTCGCTGCAGTCTCCTCCTTCCTGCTTCCCATTGGTGAGTCCTCCTATTTATTCCCTGTTCTCCATTCCCTCAGCGGCTGAGCATTGTTCCAGTTACCTGTGTTCACCTCCCTCGTGCCTTGCCTTGTTCCAGTCTCTCGCTACCTTTCCCTGCTCTGCTTCAGTGACCTCCTGTGTACCAACCCAGCTTTTCTCTTGGACTCCGCACCTCTGGCTCCCCGACCTCGGCTTACCCGCAACGATCCGTACCTCTCCAACCCCGACCCGGCTACCCTGACCAATCTACAATCAAGATGCGCCCTCGCATTGGTTGTGTTTTCTCAAATCCCCACCTCAGCCTCGCAGTCCCGTCTAGTTTGTGGTGAGCACATCGTGACACCCCGCCGGAGCTGGCGTCTACTGTGCAGGCATGTCCATCCAGAGCTGACTGTGCTGGGGCGCCCGGCCCGAGCCAGCGTCTACTGCGCAGGCTCGCCCAGCCGGATCCTACTGTGCCATCTCCCTCAGTCAGAGTCAGCATCTACTGCGCAGGCGCTCCTGGCCGGAGCCGGCATCTACTCGCATGCATGCCAAATCGGGGTCTACTGCACAGGCCTGCCCAGCTGGAGCCTACTGCACAGGTACGTCTACTGCGCAGGTGCTCCCAGATGGAGCTGGCGTCTACTGTGCAGGTGCCCAAGCCAGAACCGACTGCGCTGGGGCGCCCGGGGAGAGCCAGCGTCTTCTATGTAGGTGCGCCCAGCCAGATGCCGCGGGCGCGCCCAGCCGGAGAACGGTCTACTGCGCTGGCATACCCAACCTGAGCTGGCACCTACTGCGCAGGAACCCCCAGCCAGAGCCGGCGCCTACTGCACAGGCGTGCCCACCCGAAGCCGGCATCTAATGCTCGGGCACACCAACTCTTCCACTCTGTCCCACATGCTACCAATGCTGGCGTGCACGCCAAGCCTTCCTCTGCTGCCTGAAGCTGGGCCAAGCTTACTTCCGGCGCGCTGACATCAGAGAAGCCCGTCGCGCACCAGCGTTGGAAGCTCAACGTGAGACAGAGAAGGAAGAGGCCTATAGCTGAGGGAGAGCCAGGACCTGGCCATGAGAGAACCGGCCGCCGGGTCTGGCCAGAGGTTCAGGCTCAACTTGCAGCACCGGCCGGCCTTGCCCTCCCCAGACCCGGGACAGTTGTCCTGGCTGTCCCCAACTGTCGGCGGCCCTGACTGTGATAGATATGCAGAAGGATGGGGGATCATGTGAGTTATACACAGGGGCACACGCGCCCCATCACCCTATGATTATACACAGGGGCCCCATCGCCCCATCACCACTCTATATACTGAGTGTGCCCCTGTGTATAACAACGCTGATCTGTGCTGCTCCATCTGATCTCACTGCACAGTGATCCAGGGATGATCCGATCGCCATTTACTAGGGTCAGGAAGGAATTTGTTTCCCCCACAACACAGCAGGGGTTATGTTTCGCCTTCCTCTGGATCACAGCAACAAACTGCCCTTTGTGCATTAATTAGAAGTGAGATCTACCTGCATTGATCTTAACCCCTTTGCTGCCGGAGGGGCCTGCAATGTATTGCTCAGTGTGTTACTATATCGCTCTGTAATGTGTTGCAGACCCCTACCAGCAAAGAGATAAATTATTTAAATTAAATAAAGCTATATTTAATCAAATCTATGTGTAGTGTCTTTTCTATCCGGTTTATCTATTGCTAACAGCACAAGTGCAACAGGAAGCCCCTCTGATCTGTAATATATTTCATTACACAAAAAGGTATCTAACAGGTAAAAAGAACATACATGGGATTCTGCTACAAATATATCTCTAATTACAAACCAATTAACAAATCATTGAGATTGGAGTTGAGCGAAAAGAAAGGGTTAAGTATATCATGTATATGAAGTGTAGGCTGTTCAGCAGCATTACATGGTCGGGACGACGTTTAGGAGATATAAGTAATGCTGATTACGGAGCTCACCGGCTGACCTGCTTCCTGCTTATTCCCTCCTCTGTACATCTCCAGCTCAGCGCGTTACACAACTCAAGCAAAAGCTTCTACTAAATGACTTGAATTGTGGCTCCTGTATCTCCCAGTTAAATGGTTTCATTGGCATATACTTGTTTAACATTGTGGAATTTGATAACATCTGTAATATGGGTGCTATGACCGGGGGGCCAGGCTCCCCTCTTACCTCATATTGGTTACCTGGCATCTCTCCCCTCCTGACTACGGGTGACACGGTCAGGGGGCGGTGGGGGAGGGTCAGCAGGGGTTATTTATTCTCCCATTCCCTCTCTCCCCCCATCCTCTCACTCTCCCCCATCCCTTCATTCTCTCCCCATCCCTCCATTCTCTCTCTCCCCATCCCTCCATTCTCTCTCCCCACATCGCTCCATTCTCTCTCTCTCTCTCCATCCCTCCATTCTCTCTCGCTTCCCCATTCCCTCCATTCTCTCTCCCCCCATCCTCTCACTCTCCCCTATCCCTCCATTCTCTCTCTCCAAAATCCCTCCATTCTCTCTCTCCCTCCATCCTCTCACTCTCCCCCATCCCTCCATTCTCTTTCTCCCCATCCCTCCATTCTCTCTCTCCCCACATCCCTCCATTCTCTCTCTATCTTCATCCCTCCATTCTCTCTCCCCCCATCCTCTTACTCTCCCCCATCCCTCAATTCTCTCTCTCTCTCCATCCCTCCATTCTCTCGCTTCCCCATTCCCTCTCTCCCCCCATCCTGTCACCCTCCCCCATCCCTCAATTCTCTCTCCCCCATCCCTCCATTCTCTCTCCCCACATCGCTCCATTCTCTCGCCCCATCCCTCCAACCTCTCTCAACCCCATCCCTCTATTCTCCCCCATCCTTTCAGCCACTCTCTCCCCACCATCCCTCTATTCTCTATCCCTCCATCCTCTCACTCCCAACCATCCCTCCATTCTCTCTCCCCCATCCCTCCATCCTCTCTCTTAACCCGATCACTCTATTCTCTCTCCCCCATCCCTCCATCCTCTCTCTAAACACGATTACTCTATTCTATCTCCCCCATCCCTCCATCCTCTCTCTTAACCCCATCCCTCCATTCTCTCTCCCCCATCCCTCCATCCTCTCTCTAAACACGATTACTCTATTCTCTCTCCCCCATCCCTCCATCCTCTCTCTTAACCCCATCCATCTATTCTCTCTCCCCCATCCCTCCATCCTCTCTCTTAACCCCATCCCTCCAGCCACTCTCCCTACCATCCCTCTTCTCTCTCTCTCTCTCTCCCCTCATCCCTCCAGCCTCTCTCTCAACCCCATCCCTCTATTCTCTCCCTCCCCATCCCTCCAGTACTCTTACAATTCTTCTCTCCATTCTGTCTGCTCTCTCCAGTCTGTCTCTATCCCACCCATACTGTGCCTGCCTCTCCCCATGCCATCTCTCGCTCTCCCCATGCCATCTCTCGCTCTCCCCTTGCTGTCTCTCGCGCTCTCCCCATGCTGTCTCTCTCTTTCCGTATTCTGTCTCTCTCTCTCCCCATGCTCTGTCTGTCTCTCCCTCTCCATGTGTCTGTCTCTCCTCCTAATGCTGTCTCTCCCCCATTCTATTTCTCGCTCTCTCTCATAGATAACCAAAAAGGGGGGAATCACCGCTCAAACCAAATATATTGTGCGCATAACTGCGCCAAACGGGTGCATATGGGAGGAACGATACTTAGATACAATGTCTAATCGAAGAAGATCATAATAGATCCCAGAAAATTGCACTCAACCTGATGAAATGTAATGTCAAAACCTATAATAGGTATGATATACACAATACTGCACCGACACACTTTATTCGAGCAAATACCCAGTATGTACCTGGCAGATACCTGGAATGCGCCGCTCCTCACCTCTGACAAGCCCCGTTGCGTTTGCCTTCCCAGCCTGGGTTCATGCCTGGCTGACGGGCGGCTGATCTGTTAAATGATAATGATTAGGATTTAATAGGCTGCAATGCTTCGCGTGTTTACCAGATGGCATAAATTCATGAATTGTAATGCAGTGTATATATATATATACTGTGCAGTATTGCAGCCAGCGGGAATAAAATGCTTCAATCCCTGCTTGGAAAATACCTCAATGCACTCGGGCAGAAAACAGTCACAAACCTCAATACACCCGGGTATACCCGAATTCGTGGGACTAGCCGAGCTCGAATAAAGTGTGTCGCCAGTGTAGTTTGTAGACTACAGTAGGATGAATAGGAAGATTGGTCAGAATAACTACCTCTCAGGGAGACTATAACAAGACACAAAAATAATAAAATTGTATTTATCATATATCAAACTCTGGTGTGTTATTTATTTTCAAAGTGAATGTTAAAACCCCGGTGGTGAGGGATCGGACATGTAAATACAGGGTTGTAAGAAAGTACTAGCTTATAGTACACTGCTATATCATATAATAATGATATATATATATATATATATATATATATATATATATTGTGATGTCCACACCACGTTGCAGTCTCTTTTATCCAGATCAAAGGCAGGGAAACGTAGTGTTGATGCACAGCAGGGTTTATTCGCCAGGTACAAAACCGGTATACACATACACGCCCAGAGCGGTAACACCGGTATACACGTACAGGCCCAGAGAGTTAATACCTGTATACACATATACGTCCAGAGAGGTAATACCGGTATGCACATACACGCCCAGAGAGCTAATACCTGTATACACGTACAGGCCCAGAGACTTAATACCTTTATACACATACATGTCCAGAGAGGTAATACCGGTATGCATATACATGCCCAGAGAGTTAATACCTGTATACACGTACAGGCCCAGAGAGTTAATACCTGTATACACATACATGTCAAGAGAGGTAAAACCGGTATTCACATACACACCCAGAGAGGTAATACCGGTATAGAAATACACGCCCAGAGAGGTAATACCGGTATACACATACACGTCCAGAGAGGTAATACAGGTATACACATACAAGCCCAGAGAGTTAATACCTGTATACACATACACGTCCAGGGAGATAATACGATATACACATACATGCCCAGAGAGGTAATACCAGAATACACATACACGCCCATAAAGGTAATACCGGTTAAACACATACATGTTCAGAGAGGTATACCAGTATGCACATACACGCCCGGAGATGTAATACCGGTATACACATACACGTCCAGAGAGGTAATACCGATATACACTTGCACGCTCAGAGAAGTATACCAGTATACACATACACGCCCAGAGATGTAATACCGGTATACACATACATGCCCAGAGAGGTAATACCGGTATACACATACACGCCCATAGAGGTAATACCGGTATACACATACACGCCCAGAGCGGTAATACCGGTATACACATACACATCCAGAGTGGTAATACCGGCATACACAGACACGCCAAGAGAAGTAATACCGGTATACACATAGACGCCCAGAGAGGTAGTACTGGTATACACACCCAGAGAGGTAAAACCGGTATACACGTACACGCCCAGAGAGTTAATACCTGTATACACATACATGTCCAGAGAGGAAATACCGGTATACACATACACGCCCAGAGAGTTAATACCGGTAAACACATACACGCCCAGAGAGGTAATACCGGTATACAGATACACGCCCAGAGAGGTAATACCGGTATACACATACACGCCCAGAGAGGTTATACCGGTATACACATACACGCCCAGAGAGGTAATACCGGTATACACATACACACCCAGAGAGGTAATAACGCTATACACATACACGCCCAGAGAGGTTATTCCGGTATACACATAAACGCCCAGAGAAGTAATACCTGTATACACATACACGCCCAGAGAGGTAATACCGGTATACACATACAGTACACGCCCAGAGAGGTAATACCGGTATACACATACACGCCCAGAGAGGTAAAACCGGTATACACATACACGCCAAGAAAGGTAATACCGGTATACACATACACGCCCAGAGAGGTAATACCGGTATACACATACACGCCCAGAGAGGTATTACCGGTATACACATACACATCCAGAGAGGTAATACCTTTATACACATACACCCCCAGAGAGGTAATACCGGCATACACATACACGTCCAGAGAGGTAATACCGGTATACACATACAAGCCCAGAGAGTTAATACCTGTATACACACACACCCAGGGAGATAATACGATATACACATACACGCCCAGATAGGTAATACCGGAATACACATACACGCCCAGAAAGGTAATACCGGTTATACACATACATGTTCAGAGAGGTATACCAGTATGCACATACACGCCCAGAGATGTAATACCGGTATACACATACACGTCCAGAGATGTAATACCGGTATACACATACACGCCCAGAGAGGTAAAACCGGTATACACATACACGCCAAGAAAGGTAATACAGGATTACACATACACGCCCAGAGAGGTAATACCGGTATACACATACACGCCCAGAGAGGTATTACCGGTATACACATACACATCCAGAGAGGTAATACCTTTATACACATACACCCCCAGAGAGGTAATACCGGCAAACACATACACGTCCAGAGAGGTAATACCGGTATACACATACAAGCCCAGAGAGTTAATAACAGAAAAGACACAGCGCACAACGCTCATAGTGCATTAAACAATATATTGACATAAACAATAAGGTAGGGTGAGTAATGTGCGTACATCAAAGTGATTAATTATAAGCAGTTTTGGGATAATGTTATCCAACGCCTCAGGAAACCGGAACGAGTGTCCTCACAAGAGTTGTGGCGCTGATATCTCGGATGCAGGATCCTGTTGGTAGGAAGGTAAGTAGGAAGCCTCTATGAGTTCTTTCTCCCCAGAGCACGAGTCAAATGTCAGCTACTGTCCCATACAGTGCTTTGCCAGAGCGAAGCTCCACACCGGCTGGATTCTCTCACTCCCCTCCGTGCGAAGCACTTCCGGGTCGATGACGTCACCGCGGGGGAGATCGCTGGTTATGGCGCCGTTCAAACTCGATCAGCTCGCGTGGTGGGGTGATAGTTAGAGGTAGAGCTCTTGACCAGTCATCCAACGCGTTTCGAAACCCGTGGGTTTCTTCATCAGGGAATAAAATAAAGTGGTTTCGGATGAATTCTAAATACTACACGATCGTACCTCATTGGCTAAGCTATCTACTCTCATAGCCAATGGGGAAGTAGTAGAGGCGGGTTAAAAGTCCCGGTTTCGCGCGTCACTGGTTGTCAATGGCAACAGAACATATACTAAAATAAACTTTATTAACAATGACATGTCTAACCACACGCGATTGATGAAACTAAAACAAAAGGAAACAGTGTTACACATAATAAAAAACCATAGTGCACGAGTGCATCAGTGGCTGGGCAGACTAGGATGGCTATCCTAAAATGCAATATATATCACAAATAAAGTGAGTAAAGAAGATGAAAAGTGATCAAAGCCGATTAGCACTAAAGAGCAGCAAGATGAATACAAGCAGCCTAAATTCATTAAAAGGGGCATGTCCTGATAAATTGGCTAAAAAGACAAAGAGACAAAAATTAAAAATTCATATAAAAATAAAATTGAGTTAAAAGCTTTTTGAGGTAGTATAAATGGATCATATAAGAACTTTAATACAGGGACCAAATGTCTATATCTTCATTTAAACCCCCTGGATACAAGGTGTTTAATTTGTGTATCCAGAAGGTTTCCTGCCTAGAAAGTTCTTTTACTCTGTCACCCCCTCTCCTATTTTTGGGTATATACTTAATACCTTTAAATAGTAGAGAGGAGGGGTCACTGTTGTGGAATTGTGCATAATGTTTAGAAAGGCTATGCTTCATAAACCCTATTTTAATGTTGCGCAAGTGTTCTTGAATGCGCACTTTCAAAGGGCGTTTGGTACGTCCCACATAGAAAAGGCCACACGGACACTCCAATAAATAAACCACATGGTCAGTATTGCAATATATAAAATCATTAATATCATGTACTTCTCCATTTGTACATTTAAAAGTTTTTCTGTCGGGGTGCAAATGCTTGCAAACTGAACACTTACCGCACTTGAAATTCCCAATTGGTTTAGTGCTTAACCATTTTCTACCTACACTAGGGTGTTCTGTTAGTTTTAGATCACTTGGGGATAGTGTATTTTTTAGATTTTTTGCTCTTCTGTAAATAAATTTTGGGAATTCCGAGAGGTGAGCACCCAGCAGCAAATCATTTGATAAAATAGGCCAATGTTTTCTTATAATTTTCTCAATACGCCCCGTCATTGAATTAAAATTAGTGAGAAAAGAAACGTTGCATTTACCCTCATTTTCCTGGGGGGTTTTGCTTTTTTTATGTTTTGTTAATAACATGGTTTTTCTATCAAGTTTTCTTATTTTCTCCAGATCTTTATTTAGTTTCTCTAGACGATAGCCCCTCTCTAAAAATCTTAAGGTCAATTTTTCGGCCTGTTCCTCAAAGTCTACTTCCGTACTACAGTTCTTCTTCAACCTATAATATTGGCCACTGGGGATATTTGATATCCACGTTTTTTTGTGGTTGCTTGTGGCAACAAGGAGGTTGTTGCAATCAACCTCCTTGAAGTGCGTTTTTGTTACCACATTCCCCTCTGCTGACGCCATAAGATTGAGATCCAGGAAGTGTACTTCTGTCTCATGCTCTACATGTGTAAAAGTGAGGTTTTTGTTATTGTTATTTATGTACTGTAGGAATTGGCCAATTGAGCACTGGTCGCCGTCCCATATGCACAGGATGTCATCTATGAACCGACGCCACACAATAATATTTGCCTTGAAAGGGTTGTTATTATAAATGTATTCCTCTTCCCATCTTCCCATGTACAGGTTTGCGAAACTGGGGGCAAATCTCGTGCCCATTGCAGTTCCGCAAACCAGTATAAAAAATTCATCAAGAAACATAAAATAATTATGTTTCAGGATGTACCTGATAGAATCTACAACAAATTGGCTATTGAGGGGATGTAGGGTGACATCATTCAATAAAAAGGATTGAACGGCATTAAGACCCTCCTCATGTGGGATGTTAGTATACAGGGCCTGCACATCGCAGGTGAGCCACCTGTAGGAGTCTTTCCACACAAAACCTTCCATCAGATTCAACACTGATGTTGAATCTCTCAAGTAGGAAGGGAGTTTTGCTACAAAAGGTTGGAGGAAATAGTCCACATATTGGGATAGGTTAGATGTAAGGCTCTCTATTCCCGAAATAATCGGTCTGCCTGGCGGGTTTGTCATACTTTTGTGAGTTTTTGGGAGATGATAAAAAATGGCAATTTTTGGACAGCTACAGTACAAAAAATCATATTCTCTTTTTTCAATTACATTACTTGTGAGGGCTTCATCAAGAAGATTTTTTAGTAAAACCAGAAATTCCCCCGTAGGGTCCCTTTTCAATCTTTTATAGGAGGTGGTGTCGTTTAGGAGTCTGAGGGCTTCCCCCTCATAGGGCCTCATGCAGTAAGCGTCGATTAAGTGAAATCGGCAAGCTTACCGATTAGTCATGTTAATGGCGATTTTTCCTCTCCGTATGCAGTAAGTGCCGAATACATTCAAAATCAACCCGAAAACAAATCCGCCCACTCTCACGATGATTAGCTGATCACACACAGGTGTATCGGCGTGCGTGGCGGGGTGCTGATAGGTTGCCCAATCACAAATCTTGCTGAATCAGGCGAAACAAGCATGTATTGGATTGCGCGCCATATTTAAAGGCAACGTGTAGTGCTAATCATTCTCTGTGTTGTTGGGAGTGAGAGAGAGAGAGACGCACAGAGCTGGCTGATTGAACATTTGCATATTGACTGAGAGACTTGTTGTGTATTGGGTGAGCTTTGTCCATTGTTGTTTTGTTTACATCTTTGTCTTGTTTTATATGTGGAAGTGTTTCGTGTGATTGGCTGTACATTAGTTGTCTGTTTTTTGTGAGTGCTGGAAGTATGCCCGCAAAGCGTGGGAAGAGTGATGCTGGTGGGAGTGGGAGTGCTACTCGTGCGAGTACGCGTCGGAGTGAACGTACTGTTCAGGGGAGTGATGTTGCTGGTGCACCGAGTGGTGTTGCTGGGAGTGGGAGTGCTGTTGCTGGGAGTGGGAGTGTTGTTGCTGGGAGTGGGAGTGCTGTTGCTGGGAGTGGGAGTGCTGTTGCTGTGAGTGGGAGTGCTGTTGCTGTGAGTGGGAGTGTTGTTGCTGGGAGTGGGAGTGCTGTTGCTGGGAGTGGGAGTGCTGGTGCTAGGAGTGGGAGTGCTGGTGCTAGGAGTGGGAGTGCTGGTGCTGTGAGTGCTGCTGGTGGCGCAGTTGCTGATGGGGTGGATGGTGGTGGCGTGCTTGCTGGTGGGCAGCTTTTGGAGTCTCTTCCATTGGAAGAAGGAGAGTCCAGTCAGCACCAGGCAAGCTCTGACCCTAAACCTGCTCGGAAGAAACGTGTGGAGAAGCCACGTAATCCTCGCTTCAATGACCAGGAAAATACAGCTCTTGTCACTGGCATTCTGGAGCACTATGACAGTATCTATGGACATTTACTAGGTAAGTGTACCTTTACATTTATTATTCAAATACATGTGATCCTAGGTCATCTGAGTTTTGTTCATATGCAAATATGGGTTCAGAATATCTTTCTATGTTAATTAGTCTGGAAACACAGCTTTTTATCATGCCTTACAAGGACAACTAAACACAGGCGGTCAATTTGCCATAACTGCATACAATATGAATGCAACCTTGCTTACATGTATAGGTTTAGTAGTGAATGCTCATGTGCTTCACATATTACACCTAAAACAGCATGTTTGCTATCTCTTGGAACAGCTAGCAGTGTAGGAAACTGGTGCTTCTATTATTATTAATTTACCTTATATATTTTATATGTTTTTCAAGGGCGGACAAGTTCAGCAAGCAGAAAAGAAATGTGGGACACAATAGTCATTGGTGTCAATGCGTGTGGGAATCATGTGAGGGACAAGCGGAATTGTCACAAGAGATTTGATGATATTAGGTCCAAATTGAAAAAGAAAATACAACACCAACGCGTGCATGCTACTGGCACTGGAGGTGGGCCGACACCACAACGTCTCATATTAAGTCCATTGGAGGAGCTGCTTCGGGCAAAATTACTTCCCGTCGTCGTGGAAGGCTTACCTGGTGACCGTGATATAGGAATTTATCCCTCACAATTTCCACCAGGTGAGAAATATTAATGTACTAGGCGTGTCGTTGCTTACAGTTATTTTGCATATTTACACTGCTTTTTATACTGTCTTCACAATATAAGCATACCTGCATCTATATATGTATATGTCTGATTCTGTATATATATATATCTCAAAATAGACATATATGTTGTAGTCCTACTAAAAGCAGTAACTAATATAGCACGTGCCATTGTGTGCTCATTTACATGTGAATTCCCAAAATGCATTGCTGCAGTGGAAGCAATTGATGGTGGGCGAAGATGGGGAACAACAGGGTAGTACACATGTGTAACACATGTTAATGAGAAATTATTACTAGCTACAGGTACAGAACATAAATATGTATAATATTATTGTGTATTTTATTTATTTTACTCCGACAAACATGACATTACTGCCTATTTTAAGCATGCATCAAATATATTGCATGCAACGGCCTACAAACATCACTTGCACTAACACATCTATAGTTGGTTATGAAAAGGTCCATTTTTGCTTTAAGTCATATACAGACAGCATAATGAGGCACACGTATCATATGTTATGTCATTGTTTTCATAACTTAAAAACTGCACACGACTATTTAGCTCATCTACCATTGTGTTAAAGCAGCTGCAATTAATATCTCATCACAGCATACACTTCAACAGAGGGGGTGGGGTTCAGCACACACACTAATTACAGCCTCATTTTAGGGTCAACTTAGTTCACACCATTTTCACCTGTTTCAAGTAATTGAAAGGTGTGGCTGATTAGGCTTTTTGGGGAAGTGAATACCGTTCTTACAACCTGACTAGCACAACTGAAGTTAATCACACTCATTTGAAAGCTTCACTTTAGCTACTAAATGCCCCAACAACTCATTACGTATCAAAGCGTACGTCACACATTAGTTCACTCATATCTATAGTTGAACTACTACTATCAACGACACATTATCACACACTGCATGTGTTGTCTTGTTCAGTCACAGCCACATTCATGTGTGCCACATCTTATATTAATGTACCACACATATCCTCTACCAAAAACAACACTTTTTGCAATATGACCACCTTCATGATAACCATTGTGAATGGTCATCTCATGATAGTTATGTACATTATGATACTGATATCACTACACAACATATGATTTTTATGTACAAATTTTATCTATTTATCCTCACGCATTACTGCAGAAACATAGTATGTTTTATGTTAGGGAACTCAAAAGTTCTAAGTACACAGGCATGTACATTGTTATTACAACTATTTATGTTCACTTTCACACACACATTTTGGGTTAAGGAACTGATGCTGTTACGTACTCATAAATACAGAACATACAATAACTGTTTGTTCAATATTTACACATGTAAATGTAAAACTTATGTTATTGTTATATATAGTTGCCCCTGAAGGACATGTGTCACCTGAGACTGAACAAGTGTCTTCACCTGGGTCAGCCAGCTCAACACACCTAGAAGGTGAGTGTATCAGTTGGTGGCCATATAATATGTGCTCTTCTATATGTTATGTTGTCATGTTCATTATTTGTTTTGCACATCTTCTTTAAATAGGATTACTTAGTGTCAGTGAAAATGAAGTGTAAGGCAACATGTATTGTGTTAGTGATGTTAACTATCATGTAGGAGTTGTGAGTTTACAGCAAGTTTTCATTCACTCATATTTCATACTGAGTCCAAACATTATTCTTAAGTCAAGGTAGTTTTTAATGTGAGGTTATAAAACGTATGGAAACATGTTAGTTGTTACTTATGACACAGTAGAATTACATAGTAACAC
Source organism: Ascaphus truei (assembly GCF_040206685.1). Classification (NCBI taxonomy): domain Eukaryota; kingdom Metazoa; phylum Chordata; class Amphibia; order Anura; family Ascaphidae; genus Ascaphus; species Ascaphus truei. Next base: position 1,006,064 of record NW_027454143.1, on the reverse strand, counting down.
AGCAGAGATTAACATGCCATTTAATAATGTGTACATTTATTTGTAGAACATGATGAAGAGGATTATGATGATGATGATGATGATGATGCCGCCGCCGCCGCCATAGACACACAAATACAAGCAAGTGACCATGAAGAGGTTCCAATTGAAACTGTTTTACCGCCAAATCGTCCAGCAAATACCACATATGATGCAATTGTAGCTTCTGAGGGAAAAATTGTGGAAGCAGAAAATCGTCGCCATTCTGACCTGATGACAGTGCTGGAAAGGATGATTGCACTGCAGGAAGAAACAGTTTCACAATTGGCACATCTCCACAGAGTCTTCATTGAAGTGCCTAAACAGTTGCAAAAAATTAACACCTCATTCGAAGCATTAGTTGTTCAGCAAACACAAGCTAATTACTTGAGAATGACTAATGTATCACAATTCAACATCAACACCTCACAGGCAGGATCTGTTCATGCTGGCCAGTTTTCACCAAATTCATCTGATCTTCATTCACCAGGTCCGAATGTTACCGGTCAAGTAGCAGACATTGCTGTGCAGGTTCCTGACGACATCCTACCGCTGCCATCTGTACAAATTCAGCAGCTGACACCTACAAAGGAGGCGACAAAAACAAAACAAGACACACATGAAACAGACCAACCATCACTTGTGCAGTGTCTACCAACTTGCTCACATGTGTCAGTGGGCACAAGCCCTGTCCGTGAACAGTCACTACCCAAAAGCCCTGTAGGTGAGTCACTGCCCAAAAGCCCTGTAGGTGAATCACTGCCCAAAAGCCCTGTAGGTGAATCGCTGCCCAAAAGCCCTGTAGGTGAATCACTGCCCAAAAGCCCTGTAGGTGAGTCACTGGCCACAAGCCCTGCCCGTGAAGTGCCAGAGGCCACTCAAAGTGGCTCTGTTGTGGCTAAAGTTGGTGGCAAAAAAAAAAGGAAAATTCAAGAGACAACAAGCAGGCCTGTTACTCGCTCGCAAAAGGAAAAAAATAAATACATTTTATAATTCACAAAATATGTCTTTGGCCTTGTTTTGTTGACTTCAGATTATCTAATTACTATTGTATGTATGCTGAAGACTGTGTTGTTTCCAAACTTTCAAGTATGTTCTTGTACACGTGAAGTTTTGGAAATGTTAACACTCCTAATTAATGAATAGTGTTATAAATATTGATGTATTAATCGTCTGTTCAGTAATGGTCCACCAGGAGCCAGTTGCTAAGTTTAGAGAAGCTGCCATTGACTTTGCAGCAAAACATTGCATTTGGGTGTGTTAATTGATGTAATCATTGCATGTGCATATTATTTTCATGCAATTATAAAAGCACCTATTTAACTGCAAACATCTTTCTTGTACGTGTACAGCAGGATTTTGTGTTAAATATTACTTACCTTTGGTGGCCATTGTAATGTTGTCCTTTAATCATTTATGTGTTCTTGTTTCAAGAACATCTCTGAATTGATACTAATATATATGTAGTATGTATTGATATATGCACACACACACACACACACACACACAGACACACACTGTGTGTGTGTGTGTGTGTGTGTGTGTGTGTGTGTGTGTGTGTGTGTGTGTGTGTGTGTGTGTGTGTGTGTGTGTGTGTGTGTGTGTGTGTGTGTGTGTGTGTGTGTATATATAGTACTATCTAAACTGGTATAGATGTATTTACAAAAAACATACACTTCATGCTTCCTTGTGAAAACACACTATTTTAATAATACAGGCCTAATGTTTGACAACTATACTAAGTGTGAGCCTCTAACATTATTGGGTGCAAACAAATGTTTATTACTTAATTCACTCATGTTTATCACCATTTAAATAGGTTTCATACAAGGCCTACTTACTGCCATCAATATGTTGTGTGTACTCGTGCAATATAAAAAAAATAACTATATAATATATATATATATATATATATATATATACACACACACACACACACACTATACATATAGTACAATATACACTTTATATATATATATATATTTATGAGAGAGATATATTTATATATATATATAGATACACACGTATTTAAATTCATGCAGACAGGTAGTTAACCAGACTTTAAAATACACACAGAAATGTATGTGGGAAAAAAACATTTCATTTTGCAGGTGTGTGTATTTACTGATATGGCTGTCTAAGCACTATTTTCACACAGTGCTCTTTGTTATTTTTCAAGAAAACTCAATGTTACTGAAATAAAAGTGTAGGAATGTTTTCACAAACGAGATAAAAAAATGATACATGTTTTTCCCACATTCGCCTATCACTAACCACAAAAGTTAAACCAATTAAAAGGACACATCCAATTGGCGTTTGAAATAAGGAGTAAAAGTAGTTACTTTTGTTGACCTTGAAAACGAAACACAGGAATTTGTTAGCCATTGAGCAGAATCATTTTGATGAGCAAAGAACACAGAACTGCACACATCTTTTGTGCTACTCTGACATGGCTGATGAATTCGTTAACAATATGAATCCACTCTTAGGTTATAAGTACATGGTTTCAGAAGCAATTTTGAACAGTCGCGGACACAAAGCGAGCACACGCCAAATCTATGATTTGATTCGAGCAAAATATCCTTATTACCAAGACCGTAGGCATGCGCGGAATTTTAATTCATCAATAAGATTCACTTTATCAACTAATGACTTTTTTGAACGTGTGCAGGATAAGCTAGAACACACCTATGGTTTCTGGAAGATTGCAAAGGAAAAGCATTTTACCCTGAAAGAGGGCACATATATTGTTGTGAAAGGCATATTTATTCCTAATGCCAATAGCAATGGATCCGCTACTACTGTTCCGTGTGAATCGATACCTGCTGCAATATCTGCACCCTCCATTCCTGAAACCCACATTGTACAAGAACAAAAGTACTATGATTATGTACCAAGCCTTTCAGCTGAAAATGCATTGGAATGGGAACCCGAAGAAATGAACCTACCTCCCGACCAATTGTTTGAAGAAAGCAGTGGCGATTCCTATGAGCGCTTCATGAAAGGAGATGTGTGTCATACTGGATTCAGCGGGTGGGTCAAGCGTGGATGAAAATGCCTTGCATTTCTGGAGCGACCAGTTGCAGCCAGACGAAGAGTTAATTCTAGAAGAATGGTAAATATAACAACCGTTATGCGTTGACTGTGCGTTTAAATGTTTTTTTTTTGTTTTTTTTAAACCACCATTTTCACTTTCAATGCGTGGATACAGCGTAACATTGCAGACTGCATAACATGTAGCGATCACAAAGAAATTGTTGCCGAATACAATATAGTATAACCTGAAAGAGTAGTACACATTGCTGACGGAATAAATATACGTACTTTCCTATCACTTTAAACATATTAGCAACATTTTACCATAACTCTAACACATACCTGTTTTGTTATCATGCAACATTTAAAAGCGGGTCCACCACGTATGACGTGGGACCCTTGTCATGGCCCAAGGCGTCCTTAAAAAGGATTACGGATGTAAGTCCCGCCCCCAAGCGACGTGCGCGCCTCAAAGCCTATTGGCTGTCATGTTTTGTTATAGTAACGGTAACTGCAGTGTGTCATGTGTGCGGCTCAGTGTTTGTAGGCGTAAACTGGGCGTTAGCCGAATGTTAATTGAGTGGGAGGAGTGTTAGCGTGCGTTTCACGCTGGTTTAACATGACGTCACACGTATTGCATTTGCGCATTGTGTTATCGGCCGTCCTTTCTGTCCAAACACGTCTGTTTAAAAAGAATACAGATGTACTCGTTTAGAACGAATGTAGTTTCGTATTCATTGTATTTGAAATAAAGATTTTATGTTTAATGGTATTTTCAAGATGTATTGAACGCACAACGTACGCTTTGTTTTGCGCCTGCGCTAACAGTTAGTGCAGCCAAGCGTGAAGTGCGTGCGCACACTAAGATGTGCGCGCACATTTTTCAGTATACAGGCAACGTTCACATCATATACATAGTTATGCCTGCTACAAATTTAAAGAAACATTACATACTGATGTACACTTGTACTTCTAACATATAAGTGAGTGACGTGTGTATGTACACAATCATATAGAGCTGTGTAATGCGTTGTCACGGATACATATATAGTAAGGTGCCATATTTGACCATCATGTGTTTGCTGTATTTCAGAGATGTCGGGGAAGATACAATCGGATCAATGTATGATTTCAGAAGAGTCTACCTTTATATGAGATGATTGTGAGGAGGAGCCACCGACTACTATACTACATATGGAACTAATTTTATATTGCTTGCAGCGCTTATTAACAAACAATTAAAAATGTGATACCCTTATGCCTATATTGCATAAGCACTTAATTAACATAATGATGTTGCAAAATAGTGCCTCATGAATTTTTATTGAGTGTTCTTTAATGACTACTATCATTTTATGGCATGGTGTGTTTTATATATAACAACCATTCCCACTCTGCTAACACATTTGTGAATTCTATTGTGTAATGGAACGTATGACTGTCGAAACTATGTAACAATAATAATAATAATAATACTTATAATATGAGCATGTTCATGTATAGCGCTGCTAGTTGTACACAGCGCTTTACAGACACATTTTTCAGGCTGAGGTCCCTGGCCCGTGGAACTTACAATTTATTTTTTGCCGCCTGAGGCACAGGGAGATAAAGTGACTTGCCCAAGGTCACAAGGAGCCGACACCGGGAATTGAACCAGACTCCCCTGCTTCAAAATCTCAGTGCCAGTGTGTGTCTTTACTCACTGAGCCACTCCTTCTCCCAATGTAAAGGACACTTACAACCAACTAGCCATTTCTTGTTAAAAATCTCTTGTTACATGGGTATGTTGATAAAATGGTTTGGGACTGTAGCAAATAATGTTATTGGCCAGATGTTGTGGTCCCCTACAATGCATGATGTTCTGATTATGACAACAACATCATGTAATGAAGTACGTTTCTGTGTATATTTCATTAACCTAACTAACTATAGTTTACTGTGTTTATGAAACGTTCTAAAAATACATAGTATAGTCAATATGATGATATAAGCTACCATAATAAAGCTGGTGTTATCATTTGTCGGTGTTATACATGGATCATACACAAATTGATACAGACACAAACAGTTGTCTTACAAAGTGTGTCTATGCTAATGTGCACGTGATTGACGTTACAATTGTGAGAATACTTGATAATTATCATCATGATAATGATGAAGTGACGTGATTTATATAGCAAAAATATTACCAACATTGTCATATTGGTAAATTAGAAATGCTAAATGACAGTAACATTTGCAACAAAATTGTGTTTTCTGTTAACAGTTTTACACTTGGTACATGTAGGACACATCCACACACGTGTGACTTATACATACACATGTCACAAATGTAAATTAATGTTGACTATTAATTCCTAGCATTAAAAAACACCTACATTGCTAAATATAAGATGTAGTACGCATTGTTGTGATTACAGGCATTCATGCATGGAGTGTTATGATCAGTCAATTTCATCCGTGATGAATGAGCTCCCGTAAGTAAACAAATAAGTACAGTTATCCCCTTGACTCCAAACACATCTATATTACATTAATGGAATTTATAAGGAAACATACATAAAATGTGATGAAATGTGAGTAATCATTTTCTAATACAATGCACATGAAAGCTCAAGAGTAGCTAAATGCATATACATGATACAGAAAGTACATGTATGTTACATTTGTGTTAAAACCAATATGTAGGGTTTTTACTTCAAATAATTATAGGAAGATTGAGGTAGGCACATCTTATGAGAGATGTCAGCAAATATACATACCATGATCAGTCATACTGGAGATATACCTATAATGCAAAGGAACAATATATAAATTGCAAACATTGACATGCCATCTTCAGTACCGTAAACAACACAGCAAAGTGTGTATTTGGTGTTAAATGTGCAACACCATGTATATTTCATGACATTCAAAATGTAAATCAGGCTGGTGTACACATCATATGGATGTACATGTTACACTGCACCAATAACATTGTATGTAAGCATACTAGAAGCATGAATGAGTATGGGCATAATATGTGTATTGTGTTAGCATAAGGAACAACACAATGCTAAAATATTAGTGCTTTGTTACCCCAGTTGTATTCACATACACACAACTAAAGTAAAATTGAAGAGGGATTATATAACCTGTGCAACAATAACATACCGGTGCCACATCCCTTTGTGCACACAGCAGAGAGAAGAAAGGTGTGCAACCCATATTCATCTGTGTCCTACCAGAAGGGTATATAAAAAAACATTATTGTTAAGATAACATAATGTAAGTATAAAAGTAGAACTTGGAACAGATATGTTTTTACTTACAAGAAAAAAATGAATTGATGAGATTCTGGCGTGTCTGGCCACCACTGGCTGTTTGTTCATTTTCAGCAGCTACATGGGTGGGATGCTCGTCTACCACAGGCTCAGCTAGGTCTGACTGTACATTGTGCCTGAGTGCAACATTGTGCAAAATGCAACAGGCAAGGATAATATCAGACACTTTTTGAGGCTTGTATAGAAGAGCCCCACCAGTTCTGTCCAGACACCTAAATCTGGTCTTGAGTAGGCCAAATGTCCTCTCTATAACAGATCTTGTAGATATATGGGCTGCATTGTACCTGTCCTCTGCTTCAGTTTGAGGGTTTAGCACCGGAGTCAAGAGCCACGGCCTAATTCCGTATCCTGAGTCACCTATAATGAATGGAGCACACATAAGCTGACATTAGTGATCAAATTGTACAATGCCAACATTCCTAAATAAAAATGTGTTTTGTGTTAGAACATGTAAATGTGTACTCACCCAGCAGCCAACCATGTTCAAAATGTCCCTCTTCGAACGCATGGAAGACTGAAGAGTTCCTCAGGATAGAGGAATCGTGACTGGAACCAGGGAATTTGGGTACCACATGCATTATCCTCATCGTCGCATCACATACCACCTGTACATTGAGTGAATGGTAGTGCTTACGATTGCGGTACACATGCTCACTCTGACTAGGTGCAATCAAAGCAACATGTGTGCAATCGATTGCACCCAGCACACATGGTATCCCTGCTATATTATAAAAGCCAGTCCTGACTTCCAGCCACTCTGTCGCCTCTGTAGGAAAATGAATATAATTCCTAGCGCGTCTATTGAGTGCATAGAGAAACTGGGTCAAGGCCCGCGAGAATGTAGATTGCGAGACCCCGCCCACTATGCCCACAGTTGTCTGGTATGACGCGGAAGCAAGATAATGTAATGAGCACAGCATTTTAACAAGCCCAGGGACTGCACGACCTCTGGCTGTGAAAAAATCTAAATCTCCCCTTATCTCCTGATAAAGAGATAAGATTGCTGCTGAACTCAAACGATAGCGACTTACAATCTCCTCCTCACTCATCCCATCTAACAGGGTTCTCTCCCTGTACAGACGTGGACGAGGCACAACTTGTCTCCTCTGTCTTCTCCTCTGATCTCCTGTCCCTCAGCCTGTCCCTCTCCCTGTCCCTGTCGTATCCGCGTGACTGTCCCTGTCACTGTCCCTCGGTGTGTCCCTCCCTTGCCCTATATGATTCTCTTCATCATCAAGCATGTCATAGAAAAGAATGTTCCTCCGTCTCCTAAACAATCTCAACATTTTGAAATGAGTAGCTGTGAATGAGCAGGTAATGGGCGTCCTTTAAATAGGTATGTGATGATGTCAGGTGACATAGTAAAATGCAAGGTGTTACATTAACATAATAAAGTACTTCTGTGGCAAGCTGTGTGCAGTTCTTGTTATAAGTATTTGTTGTGTGTATTCTGCAGGGAATGATGATATTTGGCAATGATGTGACGTGAACCTTTGTAGAAACATTGCTTGCAAATAAATAGTTGCATGTGCAATGCATGTAACACTTGTGAACGCAACAGTCAGTCATGTAATTAGACAAAAAGGCTGAGATTGACGTGGGAAAAGTTTTGTGTAACATGTGTAATTAGGCATGTTATTGTGACATGTTGACAACAATGAATAGTCGTGTGCATATGCATGCATTTCTGTAATGAGGATAGTTGCTATAGAATGAGTTTACAAGGTGTCCCAATGCTGAATTACTGTACATGTGTGTATAAGTTAGGTTGAAGTGCTTGTAATGCTACGGTTACAATGTAAACATGCAATGTGATTGAGCGTCCAATAAGTGACGTCATGAAAATAGGGAGGACCCAAAACTAGATGTAAACATGAGAATACAGATGTACATGAACGTTTAAAGATGCGTGTCACATTACAAGCATTGTGTAATGTAAAGGAACATGAATATACGGTGTATGTGTGACATGTGTAACATCATGTAAATAATTGTTGCTCAGTTCAGTAAAATGTGTGATATGATGTGAGGTTCTCCTTTAAGAGTTGAGTATAGTATTTTCCCTTGGCACATCATCACATGATGAGTAATGTGACCCGCAAATGCTGAAAACATGTAAAAGTATAATGTTATGCAAATAATACACGTCAGCTATGACACAATGCAGGGAATGCCCCCACACTGTAATGCAAATGACGTTTGTATTGTGAGCAATGAAACGTAAACAGTACTATACTGTTATACGTCCCCGCTCCATTGACTCCATTGATGTACAGAAGATTTTTTTTTTCTAAGTGCCGTTCCGGCAGCCTTAGCGATCGTTCTCCCCTCCAAACTGCCAACTTTAGTTGGCGGGAGAAATTGGCCATAACATCTCAATTTCGTAGTGCCGATCAGCCCCGATAAGCTGTTTTTTGTTGTTGAATCCAGCCGATTTAAAAAAGTGGCGATCAGTGGCGAAAACAGGCTTATCGGCAGGCGAATGGCCATAACAAAATAATCGGCTCCGAAACCTGGCGAAATCAAGCACTTATCGGCGCTTACTGAATCTCAAACCCAATTTTGCCTATAAAATGGCGATAATTCCCTTATCAACGCTTACTGCATGAGGCCCATTACCTTCCTATCTTGTAACACGACACCGCCCCCCTTGTCAGCTTGCCTGATAATCAAGTTTTTGTTATCTTTTAGGAGTTTTAGAGCCAATGCTTCGTTTTTGTTCAAATTATGTCTAATATCACTACTTTTGACATTATTAGTTAATAAATTAAAATCTTTGTTGACCATGTTAAAAAATGTCTTTATGTGATGACCTTTGGAGTGTGCAGGGTAAAATTTTGACTTCCCTCTAAAGTGAGTATGTGTGCAGGTTAAATCATCGTTCCTAGTCTCTAGCTGAATTGATTCAGCAGTACTAGTGTCAGTAATCCTTATTGATGGAGTATTTTCTATATCTGATTTAATAAAATGCCTCTTCAGAGTGAGATTCCTAACAAACTTCTGAAGGTCCGTATATAATTGGAAAGCATTAGGGCCACAAGACCGGGAGAAAGTGAGGCCTCTGTCTAAAACCTTTTTCTGGTCATCCGTCAAGATGACAGTAGACAGATTAAAGATCCCTTTAGGAGATGTAGTTTTTAAGACATCTCGCAATCTCTTTTCTTGAGATCTGCCCCCCCCCCTCTTGTTCCTCTCCTGACAGGACCCTTTTCCTCCTTTCTTTTATCTCCGGAAGATATAGACATTTGGTCCCTGTATTAAAGTTCTTATATGATCCATTTATACTACCTCAAAAAGCTTTTAACTCAATTTTATTTTTATATGAATTTTTAATTTTTGTCTCTTTGTCTTTTCAGCCAATTTATCAGGACATGCCCCTTTTAATGAATTTAGGCTGCTTGTATTCATCTTGCTGCTCTTTAGTGCTAATCGGCTTTGATCACTTTTCATCTTCTTTACTCACTTTATGTCCTGGAACTAGATTCCATATTCCTCTGTCTTCCCCTTTAGTTATGGGATTCATTTCTCCCTTCTTTAGTTGCCTGTCAGTTTCCCCTGTCCCAGCAGCAACGCTGTATGTAAAATGCAACATTATTGCAACATGTCGTTTACACAGCCTGTGTTGGTTGCCTGCAGCTCATATTCTCCTAGCTGAGAGTGGGCTATTCCTACCCCCCTGTCCTTGCTGACAGTTAGTATAGTCCCACTTCCTATCTAGTGTGACCCTTACTCCTCATTTCCTTTTGACCCTGGACTCTGAGTGAGTAACTGCCTGCTATCACCCCAGCAATGCCTTTTTGTTTTACACTGTCTCATTATTGATACACTGCACAGCAGACAGAGAAGCCCTCTCTCCCCACACTCCATCTACAAGCACCTATCTCCCTGTGTTTTCCCTCAATAAAACCAAGAAAGAGAAAAGGACTTGTTTGTGCTTTGGAAGAGGTGAGACACGAGTTAAGCTACCTGGAGTCATTCACACACCATTCGTGACCCTGGCTTCAGGATAGTAAAACAAAGACCTGTGTTGGGGAATCACACAGCAGCTACTACTCAAAGACTTTATGCTATACAGAATAGTCCCTGCACACAAGGCAGCAGCTTTGCAAACAGACTGTACACACAAACCTAACTGCCTTTTTCTCTGTCTGAGTCCACCCGCTGCTCAGCCCCACAGTGAGGAGCCTACGGACACCTGTAAGTACAGCTACCCCAACGCTGCACGCTGCAGGACACCGCTCGGCACTATCTGAGACAGACGCCCTACGCTGACAAGGTAAAAGACCGCACGCCACACGCACTGGCAAAAGGCCTACACACACCTACAGCATGGCAGAACTCAGAGCCTCACCAGACATCACGCAGGAAAGCGATCTCTCAGACACAGAGACCGCTGCGCATCTGCAACAGGCGCAGGCAGGCGCAAGGCCCAAACGGACAGTCACACTGACACAAAAGTGCCGCGAAAAATATGAGAGCGACATTGAAGCGCACCGCGCTAAATTAGAGTTGGCCTGGGAAACAACCGCATTGGAGTTACGCAATGTCGTTAGTATTGGCGATAATGCACAACAGCTCGCGCAGGCAATTATTCAAATAAAGTCTGATCACTCGTGCTACCAAGGGCTGTCAGAAACATACATCACCTACTTGACCAGAACCAACACCGGCGAAAGCCTGCAAGAAAGAGACTTACAAAATAACATTGATCTTGCACGTGACAGCCGCGTGCGGGCCGCCATCACAGACGCTCAAAGCGTGAGAAAAGAGCTCCTCCTGGAGACTGCATCGCAGCGCTCAAGCATATCCAGGCACTCATCTAGGTCAGCAAGATCAGTGCAATCTCACGCGTCTAGCGCAAGCGCTACCAAGGCGCGAGCCACAGCAGAGGCCGCACGTGCCAGGGCCGAATATGGTCGGAGAGAGGCAGCCGTAAGGGCAGAAAGAGCGCGCATAGAAGAGGAGGAGCAGAATGCCGCCGCCGCTGCCACTGCCGCCGCTGCCGCCGCTGCCAATGCCGCTGCTAATGCCACCGCCGCCAATGCTACCGCCGCCGCTGCAAATGCCGCCGCTGCCGCGGCGCGTAAAAAGGCCGAATTGGGCGCGGATCTAGAGGCACTTAATCAAGAGAAGGAAGCCGCCGCCGCCATAGCCCAAGCCGAAGTCCTAGAAGCAGCTGCGAGACAGGACGGCGGGGAGCTACCGTACAGACGGATAGCTTCAGAGGATCCAGCCCAACGCACTGAAGACTACGTAAGGAGCCTCTTCAGTGTAAACACCAGCGCACCATCTCAACACGGAGGGAGCGACACCACAGACAACGAAGACTCGCTAGGACCACGAGGAGAAGACGCTGCTCCGTCAATGGCACACGCTGCCTGGGATAGCCACAGCCGCAACAGTGATCCACACGCCAGGGCGCACACGGATGCACCACCACAGGCTCGTAATCCAGGTACACCCACGCGGGAGAAAACAGCCCCTCACACTGGCCAGCAGCCATCACGCGTCCACGCCAAGGAAGAGGCGACCGCACAGACCGTCCCAGCAACTACCTCAGAACGGGGCAAACGCGCCGACGTCTCAGGTCTGACAGACATAGCCAAGTACATGATCCGGCGCGACTTGGTGCACGCAGGACTCATCAGCTTCGACGACCGCCCTGAGAACTACCGGACGTGGAAGTTCACGTTCAAAGACGCAATCGACAGCTTGGACTTCTCAGCAAGGGAAGAGCTCAACCTGTTAGTTAAGTTCTTGGGGAACGTATCCAGGGAGCAAGCGCAGAGACTTCGGACGGCAAACGCACATCAACCCCAAGTAGGTCTGGACCTAGTGTGGGAAAGGCTAGAAGAGACCTACTGCTGCGGCACAGTTTATTCGAGCATTTGCCCGTTCTGTGCCGCAGCAGTAGCCTGGCGCGCGCCCGAGTGTGACGGGCGCGCGCCGAAGCAGCGGAAGAGCGCCCTTTGATCGGGGCGCTCTCCCTACCGCTGCCGGGTCCGCCGGGTCCCCCGGAACCCCCTGCCGCTGTCCCGCGATCGCGGGACACCAGGGCTCCCTCGGGGAGCCCCTGGACACGCGTGCAGGGGGCGCACGCTCCTGATGACGCGTGACCGCGCGTCTATGACGCGCGGCACGCCGAGGGGCGGCCACTAGCAAGCCGGGAGATTTCCCGGCTTGCGGTACCGACCACACTTCAATAAAGTGTGTCGGTAGTGTATGGCAGCCCTGAAGCAGTCGAGGATTCACTCTTCAAAAGAATCGAGAGCTTCCCCAAGATCACGAATAAAGACTACTCGAAGTTACGAGATCTTGGAGACCTGCTGCAAGAACTGGAGTTCGCAAGGAAAGACCATTCCTTAATAGGTCTCAACGCCCTAGATTCAGCTCGTGGAGTGAGACCCATCCTGGAGAAGCTACCCTTCAACCTCCAAGAAAGGTGGCTTTCACAAGGTTCCAAATACAAAAGGGAGAAGCAGGTTGTCTTCCCCCCATTCTCATTCTTCGTGAGCTTCATCTGCGAAGCGGCAAAGACAAGAAACGACCCCAGCTTCGTCTTAGGGGCGCAAACCACATCCAGCGTTAGCCACCCGAGGAACGAAAGGTCAACAGCAAGGTGCAAGGACTCCAGAACACCCATCTCAGTCCACAGGACGGACGTGCCCCCTACGACCCACGCGAGTCCCAGCCAGACGGCCGACAGGGACAAAAAACCAAGGGACCTTAACAAAGAATGCCCTATCCACAAAAAGCCGCATCCACTTAACAAGTGCTTCGGATTCAGGATGAAACCCATAGAGGAGCGAAAGAACCTACTCAGGGAATGGGGAGCCTGTTTCAAATGTTGTGCTTCCACAACTCATTTATTCAAGGACTGCAAAGAAGTTATGAAATGCACAGAGTGCGATAGCGACAGGCACATAGCCGCTCTACACCCGGAAGCTATGAAGCCCAAAGCAAGCAAAGCCCCTAACCCTCCGACAAAGCAGGGCGGGGAGGAAGAAGTGGGAGACACACCCCCCCCGACGTCAGTAGCATCCAAATGCACGGAAGTATGCGGAGAAGGTGACGACGGTAGATCTTGCTCTAAAATATGTCTGGTAGCAGTGCACCCAGAGGGACAACCCCAAAGAGCCAAACGGATGTATGCAATCATCGACGACCAGAGCAACCGATCGCTGGTCAGGTCAGAATTCTTCGATATGTTCGGCATACAAGACAGTACTTCTCCTTACACTCTCAGAACGTGCGCAGGGCGAATGGAGACTACAGGGAGAAGAGTGAATGGCTACACCATATGCTCAATAGACGGCAAAGTGAGCATGCCCCTTCCCACACTCATCGAGTGCAATCACATGGCGGAAGATAGGACTGAGATCCCCACGCCAGACGTGGCGCGACACCATCCCCATCTAAAAACCATTGCCGATCATATCCCACCACTAGACGAAGATGCCCAGATCCTGCTGCTACTTGGCAGAGACATCATGAGAGCACACAAGATCCGCGAACAGCGAAATGGGGACCACAATGGCCCAAGCGCCCAAAGGCTCGATCTAGGATGGGTGGTAGTTGGAGAAGTATGCATAGACAGGATACGAGGACCCGACAACGTAGGCGCCCTACAGACGAACTTGTTGGAGAACGGTCGTATATCCCACTTCAAACCTTGTCCGAACCACTTTCAGGTACACGAGAAGCTCGAGACCAAAAGGAACTACGGAGACGCGCCTGTGGCAAGAAAATACCCCAATGACCTAGGGAGTACAGTGTTCCAGACAACAAAGGACGACGACAAACAGGCGCCATCAATGGAAGACAAAGAATTCTTGAGGTTAATGGATAAGGAGCTCTTCAAGGACGAATTGGGCAGTTGGGTGGCCCCACTACCTTTCCGCTCGCCAAGAAGACGCCTCCCAAACAACAGAGACCATGCTATGTCTAGGCTCGCTTCGCTCCGCCGTAACCTACAAAGGAAACCGGAGACCAAGGAACACTTTGTGGCCTTCATGCAAAAAATCTTCCACAGTGGCCATGCAGAGTCGGCACCCCCAATGAAAGAAGGCGAAGAATGCTGGTACCTCCCGTCGTTTGGCGTCTACCACCCCCAGAAACCTGGCCAAATCCGAGTGGTATTCGACTCCAGCGCTCAGCATCAGGGAGTCTCCCTAAACGATGTTCTCCTCACCGGGCCGGATCTGACGAACAGTCTTCTGGGAGTGCTGATCCGCTTCCGCAAGGAACCTATCGCCGTAACCGCAGACATTCAACAGATGTTCCACTGCTTCCTTGTGCGAGAAGACAACCGTAACTACCTAAGATTCCTGTGGTACCAAGATGACGACGTAGAAAAAGAAATCACGGAGTACCGCATGAAAGTGCATGTCTTCGGGAACAGCCCATCACCTGCAGTGGCAGCCTACGGCCTCAGAAGAACGGCCCAAGACGGAGAAGCAGAGTTCGGGAAAGACGCCAGGAGCTTCGTCGAAAGAGACTTCTATGTGGACGACGGATTAAAATCAGTTCCCACCGAAGAAGAAGCCGTAGATCTACTCAAGAGGACACAAAAGATGTTAGCGAAGGCCAACCTAAGGTTGCACAAAATAGCTTCCAACAGTGCCACAGTGATGAAGGCGTTTCACGCAGATGATCAAGCACCAGATCTCAAGAATTTGGATCTGGGGACCGACACGCCTCCCATACAGCGGAGCCTGGGGATAAGCTGGAATCTTAAAACAGACACCTTTACGTTCCAGGTAGCCATCGAAGAAAAACCCTTCACACGTCGCGGAGTCCTGTCCACCGTTAACAGTCTCTACGACCCGCTAGGATTCGTGGCTCCTGTCACTATACAAGGGAAGTCCCTCCTCAGAGAAATGTCCTTCGAAAAACAGGAATGGGACACCCCACTACCTCCAGAAAAACGGAAAGAGTGGGAAACGTGGAAACACTCCCTGAAGGCCCTCGAGCAACTTCAAATCCCACGCCCCTATTCACCTATATCTCTCACCGCCGCACACAGCAAAGAGCTTTGCGTGTTCTCAGATGCCTCCACCAAAGCTATAGCAGCGGTGGCCTACCTAAAAACCACGGACGTGGATGGAAGTTGCCACATCAGGTTCATCCTTGGCAAAGCTAAGCTGGCGCCACAACCTGACCATACTATACCCAGACTCGAGCTGTGTGGTGCAGTGTTAGCAGTAGAACTGGCGGAGCTTATCGAGAATGAGATGGACAGCAAACCAGATGCCGTCAAACTCTACACAGATAGCAAGGTGGTACTGCGATACATCTACAATAAGAAAAGGAGATTCTACGTATACGTAGCTAACCGCGTAGAAAGAATCAGGAAGTCAACCCAACCAGAACAATGGCACCACGTGCCCACAGAGCAAAATCCCGCAGATCACGCCACCAGATCAGTACCCGCATCTCAACTGCAGAATACGTCTTGGCTCACAGGACCAATGTTTCTTGCGCAGCCTGCGGAAACGCTACCAACCCCAGTTGACGATTTTGAACTAGTGGATCCCGAAAAGGATACGGAGATAAGGCCCCCACAAGTATCCGTGGTACTCACCAATGTATCGCACAAAAACGCATTCGGATCACATCGATTCCAACGCTTCTCAAAGTGGACGGCCCTTCTGCGAACAGTAGCCCATCTCGGGCATATAGCCTCCTCCTTCCGCCAGACACCAGACGGTAAAACTACCGGTTGCCACGGCTGGCACATCTGCAAAGAGCTGCGCACCGTAGAGGAAATTACAAAGGCTAAGGAAACTGTTCTCAGTCATGTTCAAAGGGAAACATATGCGGAAGAGATCAATTGCATTCGCGGAAAGAAGAGTGTTAACAAAAACAGTCCACTTTGGAAGTTGAATCCCTTCATCGACAACGACGGCCTCATGAGAGTAGGAGGCCGCCTCAATAAGTCCCAACTGAGCAGGGAGGAAAGCCACCCTCTTATCATCCCTGGCCGGCATCACATCGCCACTTTGTTGGTGCGCCACTACCACGAACAAGTCATGCATCAGGGACGACACTTCACCGAAGGCGCCATTAGGGCGGCGGGCATTTGGGTCGTTGGCATGAAAAGGTGCGTGGCCAGTAATCTCCACAAATGTGTTAGGTGCCGGATGCTGAGAGGCAAAAGCCAAGACCAAAGGATGGCGGATCTACCTGTCGACAGACTTAATACAGAACCCCCCTTTACCTATGTAGGACTTGATGTATTTGGGCCCTGGATGGTCATCTCGCGTAGAACTAGGGGCGGACTAGCAAACAGCAAACGATGGGCGGTACTCTTCACCTGCATGAGTACACGAGCTATACACATCGAGGTTATAGAATCTATGGATGCTTCAAGCTTCATAAATGCCCTCAGAAGGTTCTTTGCAGTCAGAGGACCAGTTAAACAAATACGCTCCGATTGTGGTACCAATTTCGTTGGAGCATGTAAGGAATTACAAATAGACACTAAAGATAATAGAGACAATAGTATCAAAAGATACTTGCGCGACCAAGAGTGCACGTGGACATTCAACCCTCCTCACTCCTCTCACATGGGCGGAGCATGGGAACGCATGATCGGGGTAGTCCGGCGTATCTTGGACTCTATGATGCTAAAAAGCAACCTGACTCGACTCACTCACGAAGTGTTAACCACATTCATGGCCGAAATATCAGCGATAATCAATGCTAGGCCTTTGATTCCAGTGTCAACGGATCCAGAATCGCCAAGTATTTTGACGCCAGCAATGCTGCTAACCCAGAAAGTAGGGAACATCCCCACCCCAGTCGAAGGCTTCCACTCTAAAGATATGTACAAGCGACAGTGGAGACAGGTGCAGCACTTGGCTAACACATTTTGGGATCGCTGGAGACGCGAGTATCTAGTGACACTCCAAGAACGCCATAAATGGCAAACGGTTAAACCGGACATCCAAGTAGGAGACGTGGTTTTGTTGAAAGACAAACAGGTAACAAGAAACGAGTGGCCCATGGGACTTATAATCAAAACCTTCCCAAGCGAAGATGAAAGGGTCCGCAAAGTGGAAGTTCGGGTGACCCAGAACGGGGTCGTTAAGACTTTTTTGAGACCTATCACAGAGACTATCCTCCTAATGCCAAAATCGGACTATCACAAAGAAGAACTGGCTACCAGTTCTATGGACTCTGAGAGACATTGTGGTGCATCAAGCTAACCTAGAGCTGTGCATTCACCTACCTTACCGAGATGACAAGGACTTAAGCTGGTGGTACCGGACGGTATCCCATCGTTATGTGGACATGAGTTTTGCATGTTATGTTGTATTGCACATATGTTCCACACATACCTAAAATAGTGGTATCTCCAGATACCAGACGGGGAGTGTCCTGGAACTAGATTCCATATTCCTCTGTCTTCCCCTTTAGTTATGGGATTCATTTCTCCCTTCTTTAGTTGCCTGTCAGTTTCCCCTGTCCCAGCAGCAACGCTGTATGTAAAATGCAACATTATTGCAACATGTCGTTTACACAGCCTGTGTTGGTTGCCTGCAGCTCATATTCTCCTAGCTGAGAGTGGGCTATTCCTACCCCCCTGTCCTTGCTGACAGTTAGTATAGTCCCACTTCCTATCTAGTGTGACCCTTACTCCTCATTTCCTTTTGACCCTGGACTCTGAGTGAGTAACTGCCTGCTATCACCCCAGCAAGGCCTTTTTGTTTTACACTGTCTCATTATTGATACACTGCACAGCAGACAGAGAAGCCCTCTCTCCCCACACTCCATCTACAAGCACCTATCTCCCTGTGTTTTCCCTCAATAAAACCAAGAAAGAGAAAAGGACTTGTTTGTGCTTTGGAAGAGGTGAGACACGAGTTAAGCTACCTGGAGTCATTCACACACCATTCGTGACCCTGGCTTCAGGATACTTTATTTGTGATATATATTGCATTTTAGGATAGCCATCCTAGTCTGCCCAGCCACTGATGCACTCGTGCACTATGGTTTTTTATTATGTGTAACACTGTTTCCTTTTGTTTTAGTTTCATCAATCGCGTGTGGTTAGACATGTCATTGTTAATAAAGTTTATTTTAGTATATGTTCTGTTGCCATTGACAACCAGTGACGCGCGAAACCGGGACTTTTAATCCGCCTCTACTACTTCCCCATTGGCTATGAGAGTAGATAGCTTAGATAGTGAGGTACGATCGTGTAGTATTTGGAATTCATCCGAAACCACTTTATTTTATTCCCTGATGAAGAAACCCACGGGTTTCGAAACGCGTTGGATGACTGGTCAAGAGCTCTACCTCTAACTATCACCCCACCACGCGAGCTGATCGAGTTTGAACGGCGCCATAACCAGCGATCTCCCCCGCGGTGACGTCATCGACCCGGAAGTGCTTCGCACGGAGGGGAGTGAGAGAATCCAGCCGGTGTGGAGCTTCGCTCTGGCAAAGCACTGTATGGGACAGTAGCTGACGTTTGACTCGTGCTCTGGGGAGAAAGAACTCGTAGAGGCTTCCTACTTACCTTCCTACCGACAGGATCCTGCATCCGAGATATCAGCGCCACAACTCTTGTGAGGACACTCGTTCCGGTTTCCTGAGGCGTTGGGTAACATTATCCCAAAACTGCTTATGATTAATCACTTTGATGTACGCACATTACTCACCCTACCTTATTGTTTATGTCAATATATTGTTTAATGCACTATGAGCATTGTGCGCTGTGTCTTTTCTGTTTTTATCTGTTAGCTTAGGGGGTCCCTGAGCCCCCCCTCCATCGCAGCTGCAGACGCTCTGTTCAAGGTCACGTAATTTTATTTAATCACTAATTATCACGTCACTCAATTAGTAGTTGCGCACTTTATTTTCTTCTCACTTATCTTTGCTCTGTTTGGTGCTGCACTCACACTTTTATTTTCACACCCTTTAGTGTGGTTTAATATTTTACCCGGACCATGGTGTGGAGCCTGGTAGATTGCCGGAAAAAACGTGATGAACATTTTGACTCACTGTTTTCTGAGGAACGTACTATAGTTCCTGACAAGGGAAATGTTAAGGGATCTATTGAAAAGAATTTTAAAGTATTAGAGCAATTACTCCTTACCGAAGGAAAAATCCACCTTGAAAAAAGAACTATTCAAAAATATGTGGAGTGTGATAGAGTCCCTAGGGGCCTGCGTTTTCGCAAATCACCCACCTTCGGTAAGGAGAATGAACATTTTTTAAAAGAGTGGAATAGGATCTTGGATGACTGTTCTATATCACTAATGAAACTCATTATTTACGAAAGAACAAAACCATTAAAAATGATGGATAAAGAGATTTCAGATGTTATCAAAGTGTTGGAGCCCCTAGTAATTGAGTATGATTGCTCGGAGCTCGAACACGACCTCCGCATGAAACTTGAACATGCGGAGGAAGAAATCATGAAAAAGAAACATGAAAAGTTTTTTAGAGACAAAGCCGATTACGATAATAACAGACAAAGGAATTGGGCAAAAGACTCTGATAGAAGCAGGTCTTTAAAATTAACCAAAAAGGAGGGGGTATAAGAGACTCCTCCCAATCCTTAAACAGAACTAATGAGCAGCAAAGAAATTTTACACCTTTCCCTAATCAAAAAGGCTGGGAAAATTGGAATGAAAGAGGCAGGGATACCCAAGTATATGGAGATAGAAGGGGTTTTACCCCAAATAATGGTTACCCGCCCCACCACAGACAGGAGGGACAATTTAGAAACCCTAATTACAAAGGGAAAAACTACATTCCAAATTTTAGATATGGGCAAAGAGAATATGGTAATTATGATTCGAATTTTAATCAGAGAGCTTTTAAACCAAGTGCTAGGCAGAGATCACCGGCCCAATCCTCTCCCTCGGGTTTTTTAGACTCAGTCAAAAACAGGCACATAGATCCGCTGAGGAAGGGAGAGGGTCAGGGTGCAATACAAAAACCGGAGATAAAAGAAAGGAGGAAAAGGGTCCTGTCAGGAGAGGAACAAGAGGGGGGGCCAGATCTCAAGAAAAGACATTGCGAGATGTCTTAAAAACTACATCTCCTATAGGGATCTTTAATCTGTCTACTGTCATCTTGACGGATGACCAGAAAAAGGTTTTAGACAGAGGCCTCACTTTCTCCCGGTCTTGTGGCCCTAATGCTTTCCAATTATATACGGACCTTCAGAAGTTTGTTAGGAATCTCACTCTGAAGAGGCATTTTATTAAATCAGATATAGAAAATACTCCATCAATAAGGATTACTGACACTAGTACTGCTGAATCAATTCAGCTAGAGATTAGGAACGATGATTTAACCTGCACACATACTCACTTTAGAGGGAAGTCAAAATTTTACCCTGCACACTCCAAAGGTCATCACATAAAGACATTTTTTAACATGGTCAACAAAGATTTTAATTTATTAACTAATAATGTCAAAAGTAGTGATATTAGACATAATTTGAACAAAAACGAAGCATTGGCTCTAAAACTCCTAAAAGATAACAAAAACTTGATTATCAGGCAAGCTGACAAGGGAGGCGGTGTCATGTTACAAGATAGGAAGGACTATGAGGGGGAAGCCCTCAGACTCCTAAACGACACCACCTCCTATAAAAGATTGAAAAGGGACCCTACGGGGGAATTTCTGGTTTTACTAAAAAATCTTCTTGATGAAGCCCTCACAAGTAATGTAATTGAAAAAAGAGAATATGATTTTTTGTACTGTAGCTGTCCAAAAATTGCCATTTTTTATCATCTCCCAAAAACTCACAAAAGTATGACAAACCCGCCAGGCAGACCGATTATTTCGGGAATAGAGAGCCTTACATCTAACCTATCCCAATATGTGGACTATTTCCTCCAACCTTTTGTAGCAAAACTCCCTTCCTACTTGAGAGATTCAACATCAGTGTTGAATCTGATGGAAGGTTTTGTGTGGAAAGACTCCTACAGGTGGCTCACCTGCGATGTGCAGGCCCTGTATACTAACATCCCACATGAGGAGGGTCTTAATGCCGTTCAATCCTTTTTATTGAATGATGTCACCCTACATCCCCTCAATAGCCAATTTGTTGTAGATTCTATCAGGTACATCCTGAAACATAATTATTTTATGTTTCTTGATGAATTTTTTATACAGGTTTGCGGAACTGCAATGGGCACGAGATTTGCCCCCAGTTTCGCAAACCTGTACATGGGAAGATGGGAAGAGGAATACATTTATAATAACAACCCTTTCAAGGCAAATATTATTGTGTGGCGTCGGTTCATAGATGACATCCTGTGCATATGGGACGGCGACCAGTGCTCAATTGGCCAATTCCTACAGTACATAAATAACAATAACAAAAACCTCACTTTTACACATGTAGAGCATGAGACAGAAGTACACTTCCTGGATCTCAATCTTATGGCGTCAGCAGAGGGGAATGTGGTAACAAAAACGCACTTCAAGGAGGTTGATTGCAACAACCTCCTTGTTGCCACAAGCAACCACAAAAAAACGTGGATATCAAATATCCCCAGTGGCCAATATTATAGGTTGAAGAAGAACTGTAGTACGGAAGTAGACTTTGAGGAACAGGCCAAAAAATTGACCTTAAGATTTTTAGAGAGGGGCTATCGTCTAGAGAAACTAAATAAAGATCTGGAGAAAATAAGAAAACTTGATAGAAAAACCATGTTATTAACAAAACATAAAAAAAGCAAAACCCCCCAGGAAAATGAGGGTAAATGCAACGTTTCTTTTCTCACTAATTTTAATTCAATGACGGGGCGTATTGAGAAAATTATAAGAAAACATTGGCCTATTTTATCAAATGATTTGCTGCTGGGTGCTCACCTCTCGGAATTCCCAAAATTTATTTACAGAAGAGCAAAAAATCTAAAAAATACACTATCCCCAAGTGATCTAAAACTAACAGAACATCCTAGTGTAGGTAGAAAATGGTTAAGCACTAAACCAATTGGGAATTTCAAGTGCGGTAAGTGTTCAGTTTGCAAGCATTTGCACCCCGACAGAAAAACTTTTAAATGTACAAATGGAGAAGTACATGATATTAATGATTTTATATATTGCAATACTGACCATGTGGTTTATTTATTGGAGTGTCCGTATGGCCTTTTCTATGTGGGACGTACCAAACACCCTTTGAAAGTACGCATTCAAGAACACTTGCGCAACATTAAAATAGGGTTTATGAAGCATAGCCTTTCTAAACATTATGCACAATTCCACAACAGTGACCCCTCCTCTCTACTATTTAAAGGTATTAAGTATATACCCAAAAATAGGAGAGGGGGTGACAGAGTAAAAGAACTTTCTAGGCAGGAAACCTTCTGGATACACAAATTAAACACCTTGTATCCAGGGGGTTTAAATGAAGATATAGACATTTGGTCCCTGTATTAAAGTCCTTATATGATCCATTTATACTACCTCAAAAAGCTTTTTAACTCAATTTTATTTTTATATGAATTTTTAATTTTTGTCTCTTTGTCTTTTTAGCCAATTTATCAGGACATGCCCCTTTTAATGAATTTAGGCTGCTTGTATTCATCTTGCTGCTCTTTAGTGCTAATCGGCTTTGATCACTTTTCATCTTCTTTACTCACTTTATTTGTGATATATATTGCATTTTAGGATAGCCATCCTAGTCTGCCCAGCCACTGATGCACTCGTGCACTATGGTTTTTTATTATGTGTAACACTGTTTCCTTTTGTTTTAGTTTCATCAATCGCGTGTGGTTAGACATGTCATTGTTAATAAAGTTTATTTTAGTATATGTTCTGTTGCCATTGACAACCAGTGATGCGCGAAACCGGGACTTTTAACCCGCCTCTACTACTTCCCCATTGGCTATGAGAGTAGATAGCTTAGCCAATGAGGTACAATCGTGTAGTATTTAGAATTCATCCGAAACCACTTTATTTTATTCCCTGATGAAGAAACCCACGGGTTTCGAAACGCGTTGGATGACTGGTCAAGAGCTCTACCTCTAACTATCACCCCACCACGCGAGCTGATCGAGTTTGAACGGCGCCATAACCAGCGATCTCCCCCGCGGTGACGTCATCGACCCGGAAGTGCTTCGCACGGAGGGGAGTGAGAGAATCCAGCCGGTGTGGAGCTTCGCTCTGGCAAAGCACTGTATGGGACAGTAGCTGACGTTTGACTCGTGCTCTGGGGAGAAAGAACTCGTAGAGGCTTCCTACTTACCTTCCTACCAACAGGATCCTGCATCCGAGATATCAGCGCCACAACCCTTGTGAGGACACTCGTTCCGGTTTCCTGAGGCGTTGGGTAACATTATCCCAAAACTGCTTATGATAAATCACTTTGATGTACGCACATTACTCACCCGACCTTATTGTTTATGTCAATATATTGTTTAATGCACTATGAGCGTTGTGCGCTGTGTCTTTTCTGTTATTAACTCTCTGGGCTTGTATGTGTATACCGGTATTACCTCTCTGGACGTGTATGTGTATGCCGGTATTACCTCTCTGGGGGTGTATGTGTATAAAGGTATTACCTCTCTGGATGTGTATGTGTATACAGGTAATACCTCTCTGGGCGTGTATGTGTATACCGGTATTACCTCTCTGGGCGTGTATGTGTATACCTGTATTACCTTTCTTGGCGTGTATGTGTATAACGGTTTTACCTCTCTGGGCGTGTATGTGTATACCGGTATTACATCTCTGGACGTGTATGTGTATACCGGTATTACATCTCTGGGCGTGTATGTGCATACTGGTATACCTCTCTGAACATGTATGTGTATAACCGGTATTACCTTTCTGGGCGTGTATGTGTATTCCGGTATTGTGCGCTGTGTCTTTTCTGTTTTTATCTGTTAGCTTAGGGGGTCCCTGAGCCCCCCCTCCATCGCAGCTGCAGACACTCTGTTCAAGGTCACGTAATTTTATTTAATCACTAATTATCACGTCACTCAATTAGTAGTTGCGCACTTTATTTTCTTCCCAGAGAGTTAATACCTGTATACACACACGCCCAGGGAGATAATACGATATACACATACACGCCCAGATAGGTAATACCGGAATACACATACACGCCCAGAAAGGTAATACCGGTTATACACATGTAACGGGTATTCCACCCCACCCAATCTCATATATAGTGTGGGTGAGTAGAACATGTAGTGTTACCGGTGTGGTGCGTATACCTGCAGGCTCACAGGAGGTCTGAGCCTCCGCTAATGAGAGCCTGGGGTGAATCCTCTGGAACGGATCTTCTTTCAGCGCCTCCACCTATGTAGGATTCTATGGAAGTGTAGAATGACCCTACATAGGAACCCAATCAGAAACCACACACACAGTGATTATATAATAACTAAGGACTTTACTTATGAACATATAACACATTACATAACATCATAACCTTATGCAATACTGGAGCACCTTCTGCCCAATGTCTGGTGTTCCCACCCAGTGTCCTGTAACCCCCACCCAATGTCCCGTACTCCTACGGAGATCGTGGGTGACTGCGCAGTCACTAAATTAATAGGCCTGTTGGTGCACATATAATACAGAGGTACCTTCCGAGCACTCCGATGCTCGGGCCTGCAACACTCTTCTCAAAGGGTCAATCGGCGAGGACTCCTCCAACCGAACTCCTGCACTTGTGGACAGCTAGGACGGTCCCCTCGGGAACACAGTCTCTGTGGACCCCAACGTGGGTCCAACCGCTTTCCGGGAACAGCAACCGCCGCTATCCCTATCTATCCCTAAAGTGACAGGAACTCTAACCTAGGGCCTGTCCCTGATGAACCGCAACCTGGGGTGGCTTGGGGAAAACTCCTAGGGCCTGCGGGGTTAATAACCTACCCCCCTCCCCTACTACCCCAAGTCCAGAAACCTCACTAACCACTAGCTAACTCACTAATCCTAACGCGCCTGCAGCCGACACACAGCTCTCACAGTCAGCCTGCAGACAGTAACACACGCTGCACACACCTTGCACTCAGTACATGCAGCGTCACATGCAACACTCAACACAGCAACCTGGAACCCGCACCAATAACCCACTGCACGCACTCTATGCCTATTTGCCAGTGCGCACAGCACTACCCGCTGTGGCACTGCCAAACCTGCACCTTACACACACTAAGGGTGACCTCCCTATCTAGGGCCGTCCCTTTTCAGTTACCCACTAACCTGGTGGGGAGTTGGGGCCTACCTGGAGGGTGTGGGTACCTATCTGGATGCAGGATCTACACTCACTCCCTGCATCCTTCCTTCCCCTTCAGCTCCGCTGCTCCAACTAACTGACTCATGCAAAGCCCGGGAAATGTATCTCTTTTCCCGGGCTGAGCTTCCTCCAGCCCTATTGGCCACTATCAGGCACCTGGTGCCTGTCTCTCTATGCCTCCTGGGAGTTGTAGTTCCCAGGAGGCTGCTATACCATTGGGGCCGCGTGCGCGCTTCTCCCGCGCATGCGCGATCTATTAATGGCCGCCTCACTGTTTCCTGCTCTGTCTCTGCCCTCGCGCGACTTTTCCCTGCCTCTTGCAGCCTCCCAGCGCATGCGCGAGCTAACTGGGCCGCCGGGGACCTACTGCGCATGCGCGAACTGAAGCGCAATGGCGGCGCCCTATCCGCCCGGCTCCGGGAGCGCCGGGAGCCCTGAGATGCGCGTGCGGCCTTGGCAACCGGCCGCACGCGTCCCCGGCAACCCCCGAGCCGGGACCTGACCGCCCTCTCCCCTGCCATCGCCGAACGGAGCCGCCATTGGACGCGGCGGCCTCCGCGATCGGCAGTCAGGTGAGGGGGGTGCGGACGTGCTGGGGAGACTTGGCTACACTCTCCCCCTGGTGGAAAATCCAACGTCCTCGCTTGGAGAACGCCATACCCTGACATAAGGTTACACAATAAAATACGGCATGTCATATTTGTTACACTTATCAGGTCGACTTTACACCTCAGATTACATGGTACATCACACTCAATAATACCCGAGACTGGCTGAGACCATGTGTGGGGTGCCCCTACCAGATCAGATGGGGGTACCTCACTTTTGCGTCGTGAACCTCCCCCAGAAAAATTTCTTGGAGAGCACACTCTAAAGCGACAGTTACTGGCTCTTCGCTACTTCCTCCCCCTGGTGGAAGGAGTAGCACAGTGTCTCTGAAGCAGACCTTTACCCGGTCATCCGCGGCAGGGGTGCGGTAGACCAGGAGGCCAGGACCTTTCCCGCGGTCCACCACCTGGCGAATGGCACGCTCCTTTTTGGGCGTAAAGGAGGCCAGTCTCCCTGGATCTTCCTTTACACAGTCCTTGTCAATACGGACTTGCGAGGCTTCCACTGAGAAGCGAGCACTGGACAATGTCTCGGTTTCACCTGGCAGGGGGGAAAGAGTAGACACCTTACCCCTGCGGTGATTCACGGTGGCCAACAGGTCCTCGGGGACGCTGTCAGTTCCCACCTTGGTGGTATCGGGACCTGTCCCCAACTCTTCTGGGACAGTCCACTCACTGACTCGAACTTCGGGAGCGTTGGATCCCAGTCCTGGGACCACTTGTGTCGGAGCACACGGGCTCACACTCCGCTCAGGTACCGTAGCTTTGGCCTTCTTCACGGCCACCTCCATCGGAGTCTGTGGGGAACAAGGGGGTTCCTTACCAGTCGGCTGGCTGACGATGGGCTTCCCTTCTTCCGGAAGGATCGGCGGTAGACACTGGTCCACTCTCTTGTCTGGACAGCTACCTTCTAATGAGGACACCTCCACCAGGACGCGATGCAGAGGGAAGCCCTTCGCCCGGGCGACCAGACTTAAGGAGCCATCGTGCTCCGCGGTCACCTGGAGGCTCACCCCCGACACCCCTGGGGCAGTCGACTCACCCTTGTCGGCGTTAGGTACTGGTCCCCATTCTAGGACCGATGGTACCTCCATAGTAGGTCGGACTGACCATTGTAGGGCACACGGGCCCACAGCAGGGTCCGCAACATTGGGATACACCTTTTCCCCGGAAGATATCATGACAGTATCCTCCGCAAGGTAGTCACCAGATCCTTCTGTAATACAGCCAGTGGTTGTGGGTACGAAGCTGGCGTGCTCCGGTACCTCCACTGCAGTCACGCTCTTCTCCGCCAAGGGTTCACTTGGCTCCTTAGCTGGCTCTGTAGGCTGGGGTACAATAGGCATCAAGAAAATTGCACCGCAACAATCACATCTGGGCTCCCACGCCAGTGCTCCCCTAGAACAGTCACAGGTGGGGCTAAAGCACTGTGTACACGGCTCCCCATCTACCTCGGTGATTCTGAAGTCTAGTGGCACTTGGGACATGACGGCTCCCTCGTCATAGGCTTCTTGCAAGCAGGGGCACAGTAGCATAAGGAGATCTATTCCTGGCGCTTGCCAGGGCACATACACATTAGGGTGTATCCCCTGACAGTCTATCTCATCCTCATGCATCATCTCATCCTCAGAGATCAGAGTGTCTATCACAGCGTCCACGTATGGTTGAAGATAACCGTGCTTGCTCCCCCTGGTGGAATCTAAAGGAAGGGCACTTTTTACAAGGGATTGGTTTTCGCTCTGCACTGAGTCACTCACATCACAGGGGAGGGGCTCTGACTTTCGCGCCAAACCCGGACAGAATGTTGCGACATCTTTCTGTGCAGGCTTGCAGTCAGCAGCACGTGCGCTCTCCTGATTTGGCGGGAGACGCCATTTTGCTGGGTCGGCATAGACTAGGGGGTACCCTTCTGAGGGGTCCTCGGGCATGAACAGCACGGACGGTGCCTCTGCCAGGCATATATCCTCAGTGTGAGTTACAACAAAAAGTATGGTTTTCCATATAGACGTGGGATCTTGTTCTTCCTCTAAGACACATGCCCACGGCCACCCAGGAATTTTACACATATACTCCCGGACTTTAACCGCGGGTATAAGAGCGGGAATGCCTCCTACCGCCACTACCTGGCCAGGTTCCATATACTGCCGCAAAGCCCAGGCAAGGACCTCGTCTCTGGACTTCACAAACATGGCGACAAAA
This sequence comes from Ascaphus truei, assembly GCF_040206685.1. Classification (NCBI taxonomy): domain Eukaryota; kingdom Metazoa; phylum Chordata; class Amphibia; order Anura; family Ascaphidae; genus Ascaphus; species Ascaphus truei. The sequence continues at coordinate 977,661 of NW_027454143.1, read as the reverse complement.
ATAGGGACGGGACAATTTAGAAAAAAAATGGACAGGGCACCCCAGGTGGTATCTCAGCAGCGCCTCCAAATGTAACGGGTATTCCACCCCACCCAATCTCATATATAGTGTGGGTGAGTAGAACATGTAGTGTTACCGGTGTGGTGCGTATACCTGCAGGCTCACAGGAGGTCTGAGCCTCCGCTAATGAGAGCCTGGGGTGAATCCTCAGGAACGGATCTTCTTTCAGCGCCTCCACCTATGTAGGATTCTATGGAAGTGTAGAATGACCCTACATAGGAACCCAATCAGAAACCACACAAACAGTGATTATATAATAACTAAGGACTTTACTTATGAACATATAACACATTACATAACATCATAACCTTATGCAATACTGGAGCACCTTCTGCCCAATGTCTGGTGTTCCCACCCAGTGTCCTGTAACCCCCACCCAATGTCCCGTACTCCTACGGAGATCGTGGGTGACTGCGCAGTCACTAAATTAATAGGCCTGTTGGTGCACATATAATACAGAGGTACCTTCCGAGCACTCCGATGCTCGGGCCTGCAACACTCTTCTCAAAGGGTCAATCGGCGAGGACTCCTCCAACCGAACTCCTGCACTTGTGGACAGCTAGGACGGTCCCCTCGGGAACACAGTCTCTGTGGACCCCAACGTGGGTCCAACCGCTTTCCGGGAACAGCAACCGCCGCTATCCCTATCTATCCCTAAAGTGACAGGAACTCTAACCTAGGGCCTGTCCCTGATGAACCGCAACCTGGGGTGGCTTGGGGAAAACTCCTAGGGCCTGCGGGGTTAATAACCTACCCCCCTCCCCTACTACCCCAAGTCCAGAAACCTCACTAACCACTAGCTAACTCACTAATCCTAACGCGCCTGCAGCCGACACACAGCTCTCACAGTCAGCCTGCAGACAGTAACACACGCTGCACACACCTTGCACTCAGTACATGCAGCGTCACATGCAACACTCAACACAGCAACCTGGAACCCGCACCAATAACCCACTGCACGCACTCTATGCCTATTTGCCAGTGCGCACAGCACTACCCGCTGTGGCACTGCCAAACATGCACCTTACACACACTAAGGGTGACCTCCCTATCTAAGGCCGTCCCTTTTCAGTTACCCACTAACCTGGTGGGGAGTTGGGGCCTACCTGGAGGGTGTGGGTACCTATCTGGATGCAGGAGCTGCACTCACTCCCTGCATCCTTCCTTCCCCTTCAGCTCCGCTGCTCCAACTAACTGACTCATGCAAAGCCCGGGAAATGTATCTCTTTTCCCGGGCTGAGCTTCCTCCAGCCCTATTGGCCACTATCAGGCACCTGGTGCCTGTCTCTCTATGCCTCCTGGGAGTTGTAGTTCCCAGGAGGCTGCTATACCATTGGGGCCGCGTGCGCGCTTCTCCCGCGCATGCGCGATCTATTAATGGCCGCCTCACTGTTTCCTGCTCTGTCTCTGCCCTCGCGCGACTCTTCCCTGCCTCTCGCAGCCTCCCTGCGCATGCGCGAGCTAACTGGGCCGCCGGGGACCTACTGCGCATGCGCGAACTGAAGCGCAATGGCGGGGCCCTATCCGCCCGGCTCCGGGAGCGCCGGGAGCCCTGAGATGGGCGTGCAGCCTTGGCAACCGGCCGCACGCGTCCCCGGCAACCCCCGAGCCGGGACCTGACCGCCCTCTCCCCTGCCATCGCCGAACGGAGCCGCCATTGGACGCGGCGGCCTCCGCGATCGGCAGTCAGGTGAGGGGGGTGCGGACGTGCTGGGGAGACCTGGCTACACACATACATGTTCAGAGAGGTATACCAGTATGCACATACACGCCCAGAGATGTAATACCGGTATACACATACACGTCCAGAGTGGTAATACCGGCATACACATACACGCCCAGAGATGTACTGTAATACCGGTATACACATACACGTCCAGAGAAGTATACCAGTATGCACATACACGCCCAGAGATGTAATACCGGTATACACATACACGTCCAGAGATGTAATACCGGTATACACATACATGCCCAGAGAGGTAATACCGGTATACACATACACACACCCAGAGAGGTAATACCGATATACACATACACACCCAGAGAAGTATACCAGTATACACATACACGCCCAGAGATGTAATACCGGTATACACATACACGTCCAGAGTGGTAATACCGGCATACACAGACACGCCAAAAGAAGTAATACCGGTATACACATATACGCCCAGAGAGGTAATACCGGTATACACGTACACGCCCAGAGAGTTAATACCTGTATACACATACATGTCCCGAGAGGTAATACCAGCATACACAGACACGCCAAGAGAAGTAATACTGGTATACATGTACACGCCCAGAGAGGTAATACCGGTATACACATACACGCCCAGAGAGGTAATACCGGTATACACGTACACGCCTAGAGAGGTAACACCGGTATACACATACACGCCCAGAGAGGTAATACCGGTATACACGTACACACCTAGAGAGGTAACACCGGTATACACATACATGTCCAGAGAGATAATACCAGCATACACAGAAACGCCAAGAGAAGTAATACTGGTATACACGTACACGCCCAGAGAGGTAATACCGGTATACACATACACGCCCAGAGAGGTAATACCGGTAAACACGTACACGCCTAGAGAGGTAACACCGGTATACACATACATGTCCAGAGAAATAATACCGGTATACACAGACACACCCAGAGAGGTAATATGGTATACACTGACACACCCAGAGAGTTAATACCTGTATACACATACATGTCCAGAGAGGTAGTACCAGTATACACATACACGTCCAGAGAGGTAATACCGGTATACACATACACGCCCAGAGAGGTAATATGGTATACACGTACAGGCCCAGAGAGGTAATACCGGTATACACATATACGCCTAGAGAGGTAATACAGGCATACCCCGGTATAAGGACACTCACTTTAAGTACACTCACGAGTAAGGACATATCGCCCAATAGGCAAACGGCAGCTCGCGCATACACCTGTCAGCACATCCTGAACAACGTTCTGAACAGCAATACCAGCTCCCTACCTGTACCGAAGCTGTGCGCAAATGGAGAGACTATAGCGCCTGTTACAAATGCGTTATTTACATCAGTTATGCACGTATATGATGATTGCCGTACAGTACATGCATCGATAAGTGGGGAAAAAGCAGTGCTTCACTTTAAGTACATTTTCGCTTTACATACGTGCTCCGCTCCCATTGCGTACGTTAATGCGGGGTATGCCTGTACCGTACACCTATACATGTCCAGAGAGGTAATACTGGTATACACATACACGCCCAGAGAGGTAATACCGGTATACACATACATGTCCAGAGAGGTAAAACCGGTATACACATACGCCCAGAGAGGTAATACCGGTATACACATACACGTCCAGAGAGGTAATACCGGTATACACATACACGTCCAGAGAGGTAATACCGGTGTACACATACACGCCCAGAGAGGTAATACCGGTATACACATAAACGCACAGAGAGGTAATAACGGTATACACATACATGTCCAGAGAGGTAATACCGGTGTACACATACACGTCCAGAGAGGTAATACCGGTATACACATACACGCCCAGAGAGGTAATACCGGTATACACATACACCCCCAGAGAGGTAATACCGGTATACACATACAAGCCCAGGGAGGAAATACCGGTATACACATACACGCCCAGAGAGTTAATACCTGTAAACACATGTCCAGAGAGGTAATACCAGTATACACATACACACCCAGAGAGGTAATATCGGTATACAGATACACGCCAAGAGTGGTAATACGTGCATACACAGACACGCCAAGAGTAGTAATACCTGTATACATGTACACGCCCAGAGAGTTAATACCTGTATACACATACATGTCCAGAGAGGTAATACTGGTATACACATACACGTCCAGAGAGGTAATACCGGTGTACACATACATGCCCACAGAGTTAATACCTGTAAACACATGTCCAGAGAGGTAATACCAGTATACACATACACACCCAGAGAGGTAATATCGGTATACAGATACACGCCCAGAGTGGTAATACGTGCATACACAGACACGCCAAGAGTAGTAATACCGGTATACACATAGACGCCCAGAGAGGTAATACCGGTATACACATAGACGCCCAGAGAGGTAATACCGGTATACACGTACACGCCTAGAGCAGTAACACCGGTATACACATACATGTCCAGAGAGGTAATACTGGTATACACAAACACGCCCAGAGAGGTAATATGGTATACACAGACACGCCCAGAGAGGTAATACCGGTATTCACATACACGCCCAGAGAGGTAGTACTGGTATACACGCACACGCTCAGAGAGTTAATACCGGTATACACAGAAACGCCCAGAGAGGTAATACCAGTATACACATATACGCTTAGATAGGTAATACCGTACACCTATACATGTCCAGAGAGGTAATACTGGTATACACATACACGTCCAGAGAGGTAATACCAGTATACACGTACATGCCCAGAGAGTTAATATCTGTATACACATACATGTCCAGAGAGGTAATACCGGTATACACATACACGCCCAGAGAGTTAAAACCTGTATACACATACACGCCCACAGAGTTAATACCAGTATACACATGTCCAGAGAGGTAATAAAGGTATACATATACACCCAGAGAGGTAATACCGGTATACACATACACGTCCAGAGAGGAAATATCGGTATACACATACAAGCCCAGAGAGGTAATACCAGTATACACATACACGCCCAGAGAGGTAATACCGGTATACACATACACGCCCAGAGAGGTAATACCGGTATACACATACACGCCCAGAGAGGAAATACCGGTATACACATACACGCCCAGAGAGGAAATATAGGTATACACATACACGCCCAGAGAGTTACTGCACCGACACACTTTATTCGAGCAAATACCCAGTATGTACCTGGCAGATACCTGGAATGCGCCGCTCCTCACCTCTGACAAGCCCCGTTGCATTTGCCTTCCCAGCCTGGGTTCATGCCTGGCTGACGGGCGGCTGATCTGTTAAATGATAATGATTAGGATTTAATAGGCTGCAATGCTTCGTGTGTCTACTGGATGGCATAAATTCATGAATTGTAATGCAGTATATATATATATACTGTGCAGTATTGCAGCCAGAGGGAATAAAATGCTTCAATCCCTGCCTGGAAAATACCTCAATGCACTCGGGCAGAAAACAGTCACAAACCTCAATACACCCGGGTATACCCAAATTCGTGGGACTAGCCGAGCTCGAATAAAGTGTGTCGCCAGTGTAATACCTTTATACACATACACGCCCAGAGAGGTAATACCGGTATACACATACACACCCAGAGAGGTAATACCGGTATACACATACATGCCCAGAGAGGTAATACCGGTATAGACATACACACCCAGAGAGGTAATACCGGTATACACATACACGCCCAGAGAGGAAATATCAGTATACACGTACACGCCCAGAGAGGTAATACCGGTATACACATACACCCAGAGAGGTAATACCGGTATACACATACACCCAGAGAGGTAATACCGGTATACACGTACACGCCCAGAGAGGTAATACCGGTATACACATATACACCCAGAGAGGTAATACCGGTATACACATACACACCCAGAGAGGTAATACCGGTATACACATACACGCCCATAGAGGTAATACCGGTATACACATACATGTCCAGAGAGGAAATATTGGTATACACGTACACGCCCAGAGAAGTAATACTGGTATACACATACACGCCCAGAGAGGAAATATCGGTATACACGTACACGCCCAGAGAGGTAATACTGGTATACACATACACGCCCAGAGAGGTAATACCGGTATATAGATACACGCCCAGAGAGGTAATATTGGTATACACATACACGCCCAGAGACGTAATACTGGTATACACATACACACCCAGAGAGGTAATACCGGTATACATGTACACGCCTAGAGAGGTAACACCGGTATACACATACATGTCCAGAGAGATAATACCGGTATACACATACACACCCAGAGAGGTAATATGGTATACACTGACACACCGAGAGAGTTAATACCTGTATACACATACATGTCCAGAGAGGTAGTACCAGTATACACATACACGTCCAGAGAGGTAATACCGGTATACACATACACGCCCAGAGAGGTAATATGGTATACACATACACGTCCAGAGAAGTTATACCGGTATACACATGTCCAGAGAGGTAATATGGTATACACATACAGGCCCAGAGAAGTTATACCGGTATACACAGAAACGCCCAGAGAGGTAATACCCGTATACACATACACGCCCAGAGAGGTAATATGGTATACACATACAGGCCCAGAGAAGTTATACCGGTATACACAGAAACGCCCAGAGAGGTAATACCGGTATACACATATACGCCTAGAAAGGTAATACAGGCATACCCCGGTATAAGGACACTCACGAGTAAGGACATATCGCCCAATAGGCAAACGGCAGCTCGCGCATACACCTGTCAGCACGTCCTGAACAACGTTCTGAACAGCAATACCAGCTCCCTACCTGTACCGAAGCTGTGCGCAAATGGAGAGACTATAGAGCCTGTTACAAATGCGTTATTTACATCAGTTATGCACGTATATGATGATTGCCGTACAGTACATGCATCGATAAGTGGGGAAAAAGCAGTGCTTCACTTTAAGTACATTTTCGCTTTACATACGTGCTCCGCTCCCATTGCGTACGTTAATGCGGGATATGCCTGTACCGTACACCTATACATTTCCAGAGAGGTAATACTGGTATACACATAAATGCACAGAGAGGTAATACCGGTATACACATACACGCCAAGAAAGGTAATACCGGTATACACATACACGCCCAGAGAGGTAGTACCGGTATACACATACATGCCCAGAGAGGTAATACCAGTATACACATAAACGCCCAGAGAGGTAATACCGGTATACACATAAACGCACAGAGAGGTAATACCGGTATACACATACATGTCCAGAGAGGTAAAACCGGTATACACATACACGCCCAGAGAGGTAATACCGGTATACACATACACGTCCAGAGAGGTAATACCGGTGTACACATACACGTCCAGAGAGGTAATACCGGTATACACATACACGCCCAGAGAGGTAATACCGGTATACACATACACCCCCAGAGAGGTAATACCGGTATACACATACAAGCCCAGGGAGGAAATACCGGTATACACATACACGCCCAGAGAGTTAATACCTGTATACACGTACACGCCCAGAGAGTTAATACCTGTATACACATACATGTCCAGAGAGGTAATACTGGTATACACATACAGTACACGTCCAGAGAGGTAATACCGGTGTACACATACACGCCCACAGAGTTAATACCTGTAAACACATGTCCAGAGAGGTAATACCAGTATACACATACACACCCAGAGAGGTAATATCGGTATACAGATACACGCCCAGAGTGGTAATACGTGCATACACAGACACGCCAAGAGTAGTAATACCGGTATACACATAGACGCCCAGAGAGGTAATACCGGTATACACATAGACGCCCAGAGAGGTAATACCGGTATACACGTACACGCCTAGAGCAGTAACACCGGTATACACATACATGTCCAGAGAGGTAATACTGGTATACACAAACACGCCCAGAGAGGTAAAATGGTATACACAGACACGCCCAGAGAGGTAATACCGGTATTCACAGACACGCCCAGAGAGGTAGTACTGGTATACACGCCCAGAGAGGTAATACCGGTATACACGTACACGCTCAGAGAGTTAATACCGGTATACACAGAAACGCCCAGAGAGGTAATACCGGTATACACATATACGCTTAGATAGGTAATACCGCACACCTATACATGTCCAGAGAGGTAATACTGGTATACACATACACGTCCAGAGAGGTAATACCAGTATACACGAACATGCCCAGAGAGTTAATATCTGTATACACATACATGTCCAGAGAGGTAATACCGGTATACACATACACGCCCAGAGAGTTAAAACCTGTATACACATACACGCCCACAGAGTTAATACCAGTATACACATGTCCAGAGAGGTAATAAAGGTATACACATACACCCAGAGAGGTAATACCGGTATACACATACACGTCCAGAGAGGAAATATCGGTATACACATACAAGCCCAGAGAGGTAATACCAGTATACACATACACGCCCAGAGAGGTAATACCGGTATACACATACACGCCCAGAGAGGTAATACCGGTATACACATACACGCCCAGAGAGGAAATACCGGTATACACATACACGCCCAGAGAGGAAATATAGGTATACACATACACGCCCAGAGAGTTAATACCTGTATACACATACACGCCCAGAGAGGTAATACCGGTATACACATACACACCCAGAGAGGTAATACCGGTATACACATACACGCCCAGAGAGGTAATACCGGTATAGACATACACACCCAGAGAGGTAATACCGGTATACACATACACGCCCAGAGAGGAAATATCGGTATACACGTACACGCCCAGAGAGGTAATACCGGTATACACATACACCCAGAGAGGTAATACCGGTATACACATAAACCCAGAGAGGTAATACCGGTATACACGTACACGCCCAGAGAGGTAATACCGGTATACACATATACACCCAGAGAGGTAATACCGGTATACACATACACACCCAGAGAGGTAATACCGGTATACACATACACGCCCAGAGAGGTAATACCGGTATACACATACACGCCCATAGAGGTAATACCGGTATACACATACATGTCCAGAGAGGAAATATCGGTATACACGTACACGCCCAGAGAAGTAATACTGGTATACACATACACGCCCAGAGAGGAAATATCGGTATACAAGAACCTCTTCAATTGGATTCAAGCGGGGATAACCCGTCTTAAGGATCTGCAGGGTAGAAATTACATACAATCGTTTGAGCAAATTAAATCCTCTAAAGCTATCCCAAATAAAGAATTCTATCGATACCTCCAGATCAGAGATTTTTATAACAAAACCCCAATCAGACCGGCACGAACAAATTTTGAGCAGCTGTGTGCTAGAGCTACGGACACAAGGGGACTCACATCTAGGATGTACAGGGAAGTGATCTGTCCAGTGACGCCCAACGAGTCCAGACTGTGTTACATTAGACACTGGGAATCAGACTTAGGCCGAGTCCATAGAAGGACAGGCCGTGCTGAGCTGTGCGGACGCTCCGCGCTGAGCCCCTGCATCCTCAATGAGGATGCCTTTAGAGGGGGCTCACGCGAGCGTCCGCAGGCGTGCTGAGGCGCTGGAGTTTTCAGCCGAGCGCCAAGCTGTTTTTCAGCGCGCTGTCGGCTGAAAACATGCAATCAGCGTGGAGCTGCATCAACGTCACGGCGCCGACGTCAGTGCGTCGCGGGCGATTGGCCCAGTGTCGTCACTGCCCCGCCTCCCTCAGTCTCCCCCCGCCTCCGATCGCGCCTGCTTGCTCGCCTGCATGGGCATGAAATCGCGCAGATTTCAGCAGGCGAGCCTCAGCGTCAGCGCAGCTCGGAACTCCTCACCCCTCTATGGCCCGGGCCTTAGGAGAGACTTTAGAGGACGACACGACATGAGAATTATTATTTGTTAAAGGTTTACTGTACCTTGCCTTGAATGTAGATCAGGCTATCTTTGAAAGGCCCTAACAACATATCTACATTACCGTGTGGACACTATTTTATGTCAATTGTTATAGCATACATGTATCATCTATTTTATACATGTATATCTTATCACTTTTATTGAATGTTTTTAATTACTATCACATATTAAATAATTATTCTTCATGTATAATTTGCACATCTTTTATTATCATATAGTATGTTTTTTATAACTATCACTTTATGTATTTGTCATGTAATTGTCATTTTTTTCTCAACCTCATGTTTTTTCCATGTTTTCCCCCCCACCCAGCCCCAAGAAGTTAATTATCTAATTATTACCCATGTGCCTTGAAGCATTTAATCAAGTATTTAGCTATATACAGGCATACCCCGCATTAACGTACGCAATGGGACCGGAGCATGTATGTAAAGCGAAAATGTACTTAAAGTGAAACACTACATTTTTCCCACTTATTGATGCATGTACTGTACTGCAAATGTCATATACGTGCATAACTGATGTAAATAACGCATTTGTAACAGGCTCTATAGTCTCCCCGCTTGCGCACAGCTTCGGTACAGGTAGGGAGCCGGTATTGCTGTTCAGGACGTGCTGATAGGCGCATGCGTGAGCTGCCGTTTGCCTATTGGGCGATATGTACTTACTCGCGAGTGTACTTAAAGTGAGTGTCCTTAAAGTGGGGTATGCCTGTATGTGGTTCTCCAACAGTTTAGTGTTAACCCCTGAGGAAGTCGCATGAAGCGACGAAACGCGTAGGGAAAGAGTAAATATTGGACTTTAATAAATCAGAAGTATATTCGTCATTACTTTGGCGCCATTCCATTCCTGTATTGGAGCAGTGCAGGGTGTGCTTATTGAACTGTGCCTGGATCCTGTGCTACTACCCGGTGACCAGCTATCGAGATACTTGAATACCAGGAAGAGATTGAGTGCGCGCGCACGTTCCTGGCGTCCGCAACGGGAGCTTACCAGATCAGCTGGACGTGGATCAGCACACGGATGGAATAACGGGTGATGTGCCAAGATCATTTTAACCACTGCTTATGACCTTTATATCTATTGTAAGTGTCTGTAATCTAGCAGCATTTATCAATAAATTATCTATTTACAGTATTATACTATGGGAGCAGCGCCGTCTTCTTTTTGTTTCATATATATATATATATATATATATATATATATATACAGTGTTCGACAAACCTATACATTTGCTCGCCCCGGGCGAGTGGATTTAACCCCCGGGCGAGTAAATATTGGCCCAAGCAGCACACGTTTGGTAATTTGATTTGACACGTTTGATTTGTCAACCACTATATATATATATATATATTTTTTTTTTATTTTTTTTTTGGAAATGACACATACCTCCAGACAACTGGGACCGCTGTGGGTACTCGGATGGCGCCACAGTATACCAATCTGTTCTGCGCAAAACTGGAAAGTGACTTTCTTTCCACCTGTCACTTGAAACCCCTTACATACCTTCGCTACATCGATGACATCCTCCTGATTTGGACCTCTGGCGAACAGGATCTCCTACATTTCTATGACAACTTCAATACGTTCCACCCGACAATCAACCTCAAACTCACCCATTCCCCGGATGAAGTACATTTCCTAGACACCCCCATTACTATAAAGAACAACCAACTACAGACTTCTGTATACCGCAAACCTACAGACAGAGCCAGCTATTTGAGGGACAACAGCTTCCACCGACACACACCAAACATGCAACCATCTTCAGTCAAGCCATACGATACAACTCGGATATGCTCCGACACAGCAGACAGAGACCAGCGGATTAAAGCCTTGAGATCAGATTTTATAAACCGTGGATATAACCGCAGAATTGTAGACCAGCAAATTCACAAAGCCACCAGACTACCAAGAAGTGATCTCCTTGAATACAAACAGAAAGACAAGCGACAGGGTACCTTTGGTGGTCACATATAACCCACACCTAGGAGCCCTATGCAAGATCGCCAGGGAACTACAACTCATCTTCCAGGAAGATACAAGACTGCAACAGGTCTTCCCTGAAGCACCCTTATTATCATACAGGCAACCTCATAATCTCAAGAATATTATGGTGAGGAGTAAAGTATTCAGCACTACAACTGAATGCGGGACGAAACCATGCCAGGACGCAAGATGCAAAACCTGCGCAATGCTCTACACAGCGGACACAATACAAATACCGCACAGGAATCGGGAATACAAAATCAGAAGAAGGTTCACCTGTTCCTCCAGCAATGTCGTGTACCTCATCATGTGCATGAAATGCTCAGGGGCTGCTACTAAATAGGTGAGACGGGGCAGGGGCTAAACAAGAGAATGAACCTGCATCGCCACAGCATCACACGCGGAACAAGAGACAGTCCTGTCAGCGAACATTTCTCTGACTCTGGCCATAAGATGAACGATCTGAAGGTGGCCATACTCAAAGGTAATCTTAAAACACCGAAAGAGAGACGGTTGCATGAATACAAATTTATGCAACTGTTCGGGACACTTAGCGGTGGTCTAAACAGAGATCGAAATTTTATGAGTCATTACTGACACAAGTGAACTCTCTTCCCATGAGCGCTATAGGCCATGTCTATACATACTGGGCTATATGTACGCACACACAGCTGTCTCTTACACATACTAATACTCCTTGTTTTTCCATCCCTATACACCAATAGGGACCACATAGTTTCTACACACACTTTTAGTTATGCTACAATCTCTCACATTTCCACACCTACCCACACCATTTATATTAACTCTCACTCCACACACCTTTTGTAAAGCACTGTATACACTGTGGACTCTCCATTCATTTATATTCACACAGATACACACACACTCTTACATCACTAACTTTCAGGAACCATTTAACACCTCTAGTCATAAATCTCATCCACACACGGGGGAGGGACAAGCACAGATAACATTCCAAGAGACACTGTTTTTAAGTACAGGCGGTCCTCGTTTTACGACGCTTCGTTTTACGACGAACGGCTTATCCGACGCTTGTCAATGCATCCCTATGGCCCGTTTTACGACGCACGAACGGCTTATCCGACGCTCTTACGACGCTTTAAAAAATTGCTACAAATGAACAACCAGACGGCTGCAGGCTAAGGAGATCATTCTGAACAGTCTGTGTGAAGGTTTGGTGGTGTATTTTAGGCCCTAAACCATGGCTGATCAAAGCAAAAAGCAAAGTGCTGTTACTCCAAAAAGGAATAGAAAATCTATAACTTTGGAGACCAAGCACAATATCATAAAGCGCTCTGAGAAAGGAGAGACGAACACAGAAATTGGACGTTCCTTGGATATACCTCGCACAACTATTGTGACTATAATAAAAGACAAGGCAAGAATCCTGGAACAGATCAAGGGCTCAGCACCTATGCAAGGTACGACAATAAGGCAACGTGCTGGGCATATTGCTGAGGTAGAAAAACTCCTCATCATATGGCTGGAAGATCAATCCCAGCGTCATGTGCCCATTAGTTTAGCCTTAATTCAGGCCAAGGCTTTGAGTCTGTATGAGGACATTAAGCTACAGCATGGAGAAGGGGCCACTGAGGAAACGTTCACTGCAAGTAAGGGCTGGTTTATGCGGTTTAAAGAGAGGGCAAACTTGCATAACATTAAAGTGACCGGTGAAGCTGCTAGTGCTGATGAGGAGGCAGCTAAAACCTTCCCTGTTACATTGGCCAAAATTATAGAGGACGGTGGCTATTGCGCACGTCAAGTGTTCAATGTTGATGAGACTGGGCTCTACTGGAAGAAAATGCCCAGTAGAAGCTACATTGCAAGAGAGGAAAAATCTATGCCCGGGTTTAAAGTTGCAAAGGACAGGCTGACTCTTCTGCTTGGTTCAAATGCTGCAGGTGATTTCAAGCTAAAACCTTTGCTTGTTTATCATGCAGAAAACCCTAGGGCATTCAAGGGTTATGCAAAGCACACACTTCCAGTGATTTGGAAGTCCAACCGTAAAGCATGGGTAACAGGGAGCCTTTTTGAGGACTGGTTCCAGCATCAATTTGTTCCGACTGTGCAATTATATTGCATGAACCAGAACCTCGATTTCAAAGCGTTGCTGCTCCTGGACAATGCTCCTGGCCATCCCGTGTACCTGGATGACCATCATCCAAACATCATGGTGGTGTTCATGCCCCCCAACACCACCTCACTGATACAGCCGATGGACCAGGGTGTTATCGCTTCCTTCAAGGCCTACTATCTTAGGCGAACATTTGCCCAGGCCATCAGAGCAACCGATGTGGAAGGTGGTCCAACCCTAAAAGAATTTTGGAAGGGTTACAACATTCTTCATGCAGTGAGAAACATCGGAGAGGCATGGAATGAGGTGAAACAATCCAATCTAAACGGAGTTTGGCGTAATTTGTGCCCGGATTTTGTGTCTGATGTCCAAGGCCTTACAGAGACTGTTGCAGAAGTTACAGAAACTGTTGTGCAAATGGCCAGAGATCTCAACTTGGAGGTGGAAACCGAGGATATTGAGGAGTTGCTCGCCTCACATTCTAACGAGTTGAGCAATGAAGACCTCATGCAATTAGAGGAGCAAAAAATTGCTGAAGAGGAGGCCCACCAATCTGCTGATGTGGCACAGCCACAGCCACGTAAATCTTTGTCTAGCAAAATGTTGGCTGCGGCATTCAAGCACATTGATAGCGCACTGGCCATATTTGAGGACAATGACCCTAACATTGAACGGAGTTCAACAGTCAGTCGTGGGGTGTCTAACCAAATCAGCTGCTATAGAGAGATCTACACGCAGAAAAGGAAAGGATCTGTCCAGACTTCAATGAAGAGGTTCTTCAAGAGGCCGAAACCTTCAACCGCACCTACATCACCTCCAAAAAGTCCGTTGTCTATTGAAGATTCCCCCCCCATCATCTTCCTCCAATAATTGATGTGTTTTTTTTTTGCTCGTGTACATTTCTGTACAGAATACAGCATAGTTTTATTTTTATAGTTTTATTTTACAGTTCTGTAATCAATAAATATAATGTTTACATCATAATCTATGTGTGTGCTGCATATCTTATTGCTTGAGTAACATTTTCTGTGTATTTTAGCATTAAAAATGCCTTCAGGAACGGAACGTTTAATTTAAACTGTGTTCCTATGGGAAAACGGGTTTCGCTTTACGACGCTTCGCTATCCGACGCCATTTTGAGTAACGCATTGCGTCGGATAACCGAGGACCGCCTGTATACCCTTTGCTTGCTTCATTCCTTGTAACATCGCAGGAAGAAGAGATCAGTGTATCCCGAAAGCTCACACAAATAAAAGCATTTTGTTAGCCAGAGAACGGTATCATCTATTTATTTTTTGATTATATATGTGTGTGTGTGTGTGTGTGTGTGTGTGTGTGTGTGTGTGTGTGTGTGTGTGTGTGTGTGTGTGTGTGTGTGTGTGTGTGTTTGTGTGTGTGTGTGTGTGTGTGTGTACAGTGTATATATATATATATATACCATAATGGTGAGTAGAAAAGGTGACAACCCACGGGGTTGCAGACCTGCCTAAGACATGCAGATGAGCATACAGTTGTATTTGCATATTTTCTTTCCTGTGGAGGGTTTTTGTCACTTTTTTACTCACCATAACTTAACTCAGTATTATGGTATAGCCCAGCGTTTCCCAAATGGTGGGTCGCGACCCGGCACCGGGCCACGGCACCAAAATTGCCGGGTCGCAGCGAGGCTGGCCGCGCGGTGTCTCCCAACCCCTGGTCAATTTTAAAAAAATGGCGGCGATTTCCCCCTGCGGTCCCGCGCGCTTGCGCAGGGCCTGCTCCCTTCCTCCCCCCCGCTCCTTCCGGAGAAGGAAGTACCAGCTCCTCTGCGGCCGGCATGTTACATGGGGCGGAGGGGGAAGTTCAAGCTCCTACTGCGGCCTGCTTCCCCCCGCAGCCAGCTTCCCGAGCTCACCTCCCGTGGCACCCCCTCCCGAGCCCACACCCCGTCCCCCCAAGCCCACCTCCCATCCCCCCAAGCCCACCTCCCGTCCCGGGCAGCAGGGGATATCGGGGGCAGCAGGGGAAAGCGTCCGGTGGCAAGGTAAGTCACCCCACCCAGTCACTGCCTCCTGGCCCCCTCCCACCCAAGTGCCCCTGGCCCCCTCCCTCCCACCCAAGTGCCCCTGGCCCCCTCCCTCCCACCCAAGTGCCCCTGGCCCCCTCCCTCCCACCCAAGTGCCCCTGGCCCCCTCCCTCCCACCCACCCAAGTGCCCCTGGTCCCCTCCCACCCACCCAAGTGCCCCTGGTCCCCTCCCACCCACCCAAGTGCCCCTGGTCCCCTCCCACCCACCCAAGTGCCCCTGGTCCCCTCCCACCCACCCAAGTGCCCCTGGTCCCCTCAATCCCACCCACCCAAGTGCCCCTGGTCCCCTCCCACCCACCCAAGTGCCCCTGGTCCCCTCCAACCCACCCACCCAAGTGCCCCTGGTCCCCTAAAAGTGCCCCTGGTCCCCTCCCTCCCACCCACCCAAGTGCCCCTAGTCCCCTCCCATAAAGTGCCCCTGGTCCCCTACCTCCCACCCACCGACCCAAGTGCCCCTGGTCCCCACCCACCCACCCAAGTGCCCCTGGTCCCCTCCCACCCACCCAAGTGCCACTGGTCCCCTCCCACCCACCCAAGTGCCACTGGTCCCCTCCCACCCACCCAAGTGCCCCTGGTCCCCTCCCACCCACCCAAGTGCCCCTGGTCCCCTCCCACCCACCCAAGTGCCATAGGTCCCCTCCCACCCACCCAAGTGCCCCTGGTCCCCTCCCTCCCACCCAAGTGCCCCAGGTCCCCTCCCTCCCACCCAAGTGCCCCTGGCCCCCTCCCTCCCTCCCACCCAAGTGCCCCATGTCCCCTCCCTCCCACCCAAGTGCCCCTGGTCCCCTCCCTCCCACCCAAGTGCCCCTGATCCCCTCCCTCCCACCCAAGTGCCCCTGGTCCCCTCCCTCCCACCCAAGTGCCCCTGGTCCCCTTCCTCCCACCCACCCAAGTGCCCCTGGTCCCCTCCCTCCCACCCACCCAAGTGCCCCTGGTTCCCTCCCACCCACCCACCCAAGTGCCCCTGGTCCCCTCCCTCCCACCCACCCAAGTGCCCCTGGTCCCCTCCCACCCACCCACCCAAGTGCCCCTGGTACCCTAAGTGCCCCTGGTCCCCTCCCACCCACCCAAGTGCCCCATGTCCCCTCCCACCCACCCAAGTGCCCCATGTCCCCTCCCACCCACCCAAGTGCCCCTGGTCCCCTCCCTCCCTCCCACCCAAGTGCCCCTGGCCCCCTCCCTCCCACCCAAGTGCCCCTGGCCCCCTCCCTCCCACCCAAGTGCCCCTGGCTCCTTCCCTCCCACCCAAGTGCCCCTGGCCCCTTCCCTCCCTCCCACCCAAGTGCCCCTGGCCCCCTCTCCAGTCACTCACATCCGTCGTTGCCTGTAATTCACTGTTTGTGTCTGTGTGGGTATAGGGGAAAGCGAGTGTGTGTGGGTATAGGGGAGAGCGAGTGTGGGTGTGTGTGTGTGTATCTGTATCAGTGTGTGTGTGTGTGTGTGTATCAGTGTGTGTGTGTATCTGTGTGGCTGCGTGTGTGTCAGTGGCTGCGTGTGTGTGTATCAGAGGCTGTGTGTATGTATCAGTGTGTGTGTCAGTGGCTGCATGTCTGTCAGTGGCTGTGTGTGTGTATCAGTGGCTGTGTGTGTGTGTGTGTGTATCAGTGGCTGTGTGTGTGTCTGTGCAGGCCCTATAGGCCAGTATAGGCGATACAATTTTTAGTGGGTCACGAAGGAGAAGTTCAAAAATAACCGGGTCACGGAAAAAAAAGTTTGGGAAACCCTGTTATAGCCTATCCCATAGCCTCTTTGCATACCCAGTTAAAATCAACCCCACACTGATGAGACCCATTAAGGTTGAAACAGCTGTCTGTGGGTGGTTTTCTGGATATGCACCTTAACCCTGGCTGTGCTCAAAGCTGTGACCATGCAGCAAGCTTAAGCCTATAGGGAACCATGTTAAAAATGTTTTTTGAGGCAAAAGTGACACTGTGTGCTCATTTGCATATCATTTCCCAGAATCCCTTGCTGCAGTGGAAGTGCTGTATGCTGGGTGATAATGGGGAAAGGCGGGGTTGCAGACCTGCCTAAGACATGCAGATGAGCATACAGTTGTATTTGCATATATATATATGTATATATATATATATGTGTATATATATACAAGATATGCGGGACATTGTCATCAAACCCAGTGACAAAGGCGGCAATATAGTCATCTGGCCTGAGGTGATGTATGAAAAAGAAGCATATAAACAATTAAAAAACAATGTATGCTATACGGAAATTGCATCAGACCCGACAATCCGCTACAAAGCAGAGATTGATCGTATACTTAGGTCTGCGGTACTAGATGAATACATCACAGACCGTAACTGTGAGGCCCTCACGATTAAATTCCCTAGAGTCCCTACATTTTATCTTTTGCCAAAGGTGCACAAGAACCCGACCCACCCCCCGGGAAGGCCCATTGTTTCGGGCATATGGGGACTATGTGAGCCCATTTGCCAATTTATTGACTCTTTTCTGCAACCGTCAGTGGAGACTCTGCCATCCTATATTAGGGATATAATGGACGTGTTGGCGCGCCTGGCCTACATCACGGTAGATGATAACACACTTCTTGCGACATGTGATTTAGAGTCACTCTACACATGTATAGACCACGAGGATGGTTTGCGCGCCACACAATTTTATCTATCCATGCAGAATGTCTCCGCTGGTATGATGGACCTGCTTCTGAAATTATTGAGATTTATTCTCACGCATAATTATTTTATCTTCAGGAGCAGGTACTATTTGCAGAAAAGAGGCACTGCAATGGGCGCAACGTGTGCCCCCTCTTATGCCAATCTCTTCCTGGGCTGGTGGGAACGGAGATTGTGTTCTCTGAGGCTAATGCGGAATTCACCCAACATGTATCGTTGTGGTTGAGATATATCGACGATGTGCTGATCCTATGGCAGGGAACAGCAGCCGGGTTTAAAGCCTTCGTCGATGTTCTCAACCACAACGATATGAATATTAAACTAACATACAGTTGTAGTAAGACACAGGTAGAATTCCTGGACCTTTTGGTGTACCTTGGGCCTGACGGTACATTACACACCGACATTTTTCGTAAAAAAACATCCACGAATGCCATACTGCATGCTTCTAGTTTCCACCCGGAACACCAAATTAAAGGCATCCCCACTAGCGAATTCTTGCGCTTAAAGTGCAATGTCTCTACAGACAGGGGTTTTTCTGAGAGGGCAGGAGAGATGAGGGAACGATTCTCACAGAGAGGGTATAGCAATAGATGTGTAGAGAAGGGTTACAAAAAAGCCCTTAACACTCCCAGGGAAATGTTGCTTTGTCCTAAACCTAAAAACAAACTAGACCATCAAATACGGTTTATTGGCACTTATAATAAACAGTGGCATCAGTTACGCCAGACATTGCAAAGTCATTGGAAAATCTTGATGACTGACCCTGACCTTAAAAGGAAATTGGGTGACAGGGTAACTATGACGAGTTGCAAGTCTCCAAATTTGAGAGATAAGCTTGTGGCAAGTCATTTTGTCCCCACAGTAAAAGATACATTCCTCTCCACAATCAAAAGAAAAGGGTTCTTTAAATGTAAAAACTGCTCTGCCTGTAGGTATATGTGTCAGACAGAGGCGTTCACAAACTCTAATAAGACAAAAAATTATAAAATCAAAGATTGTCTTAACTGCAAATCAAAGGGAGTGATTTATTGTCTCACGTGTCCATGTGGTCTTCCCTATATTGGGATGACAACACGAGAAGTAAGATTTAGAATTCTTGAACACGTGAGAAATATAAAAAACGCCTCTAAAGACCTTTTGGTTTTTAAGAAAATAACATCAGTTGCACGACACTTCTGTCTGACACATGCGTCAGATGTGACTCTATTACAGGCATTTGCAATAGAGAAAGTGAGCCTTGGATTGAGAGGTGGGGATCTGGAAAGGGCGCTGTTGCGTAGGGAGTCCAGGTGGATCGTTCAAATGGACTCAATGATACCACGAGGCCTGAACGACTACCTGGGCTTCGCTATGTTCCTTTGATTCCAAATCTTAGTCACTCCTTCCATTGATGCACACTGTGCTATGACTTTCTGTGTTCAGATGATAGTGATGAGAATCTCATGCACTCTTCTTTTTCCCTCCTTTCTGCCCTTCCCTTTCTGCACCGTATTCACTTGCAGAGTCCTGGGTTTGCACCGCAAAGAACCAGCAAAAACTTGAGACTTGATCTACAGAATATTGCAATCTGCATAACGACCATATCCACACTACGAGCACTGGCTGTCACAGAGGATCATCATGATTGGAACAACATATCGCCTAAGATCTGGCAATACCGGACTGCCCAGGAACCTACATTATATCATGGAGAACTGTTACTACACACACTCTTTTTGATCAGGAGTGTATACCATCCAGGACAATCGGGAACATGGAAACTAAACTATCATGCTACTGTTATCACCATCACAGACAGTATGTTTGAATACTGATCATAAATTGGGACTTTCTTCAGGACAGTAACATTTTGGCACCCTCCCCCTCTTGTGTGATGTTATAAACATCTCAGAACCATACCCATATTTTATGTATTATGGACATCATCATACTTTAATCTTTCTGGTCACAGGTATGATTAATGACATCTTATGAGGAAGTTTATGAGAGGTGTTCGGACAGATATAAATGTATTACAGTATGATGGGAGATAGCCATATACAGATCTTTCCTGAAAAATGTAAAAATACTTTGCAAACATAGCGGCATAATTATGGAGGTTGTATAAGTTATGTAATTCCTGAGGAGGGATTAATAACATCTTGTAAAGCATAAATACATTTATTATCAGGATCTAATAGCTGGCACTCCAATATCTGTCTCAATGTATATCTATGCAACTGCAGTGTCAAGTGTATTATCAATAACAATTATCACCTTTACAACTGTAAAACTAATATGATATGACTTAAAACCAACTGTTCTGTCTAATGGCCATATATGACTGATTAGAAGTATAACCATGTTCTCTTTGTATTGCTGGGTATATCCCTTTAAGACAAGTCCATCCTCCTTGTTGACTAGTGAGGTGGATACATAGCATTCGCGCTATTGTGACACGAGCTGTAGCATTGAGATCATGCTATTGCACGCATTTGGTGGCAATCATGCGCAGACAAGAGCTTAGAAGCTTTATTTAACAAAGGCATTTGCCCCTTTCGTGACGACCAAGCGCAGGGCGTCAGGGACGCTGACGTATGACGTCATAGCCATGCGCATTTGCGTTCGCGATGCATGTCTCTGCCCTAAATCTCCAATACTTCTTCCTTGGACCAGCCCCTTAAATGACTCATCACAGGCGACACCGTTATCCTGGCCCTATGTCCGTGAGATCATGCGCATGCGCAGTACTCTAGCTGAGACACCGCCTTGCCAGAACTGCCCTTCTAGGGGTAGGAACTTAAGAAACACACCACTATCATTGGCCATTAACCTGAGATGCCTCTGTGACACAGTATGCTAATGAACTAGAACACCATCTATAACATGTGTCACGTATTAAATATCACAGGTGCTTTCTATCACAAGCCTAATTAAATCCCTTTTTAAGGTGCATGTTACACTGACCACTGTACCCCTCCCAGTTGAAGGCTAAGGCCGAAACGCGTAGGAGCAGGTCCAGTGGCAGGATCCCCTGTTGTGTCCTCTCTTTTGGACACACTTATGTGCTGTGAGTTTTTTCTCCTTGATTCATCCCAGACTGTGCTGAGAACCTGACATGAGGTGAAGTATTATTTACCTGCTACTGCAGACTTAGGTGTGCTTTTTGCGACTTATATGTGTTTTTTCACAGTCAGTCTGTTGTTATTGCTATGGTGTACTATTGTATCCAGATTTAGGGAGACTGCTGCAATTTGTTATACAGTCAACTAGTCACCTTGTTTAGCCACCTTTTCATGTCTGTGAGTGGCTTTTTTTCACTAACACCCTGTCAGGTTCTCTTTAGCATGTACGTGTCTGATTAGACTTTTGCACTGTCTCACTGGGTTATTCCCTGCACTGAGGACTTATCAAGTTTGCACATCTCAGGGGATCCATGCCTTGTTTTAAATTTTCTGTACTTTAATTTTATTTTATGTTCTGTAACTTTTTCAATAAACATTGTGGTTTTTTGTACTGATATGGCATACCAGAGTGCTTTCATTGGGGCTCTTTTTCCTTTTCTATTATATATATATATATATATATATATATATATATGTGTGTGTGTATATATATATATTTATATACGGTGTTCGACAAATAATGATAACTACTCGCCCGTGGCGAGTGGATATAGGCCGCTGGCGAGCCGTTTTCTATGAATTCCCCTGCTCGTGCCAATTTTTAATTTTTTTTTAAATAAATAATCCCCCTCCCTGATTGGGTTAACGCGGGGAAGAGCCCCTTCCCCTGATCTCCTCCCCCTCCTGATCTCCTCCCCCTCCTGCCCCTGATCTCCTCCCGTGAGTCAGGGGGGGCCCGGCCGGGCGCCAGTTAATTACATTTAAAAAAAAGTTGAAAAAAATGGCAGGGATTTCCGTTGTCCCGGCGCGCATGCACAGGGCAAGCAGGGTGTCCTGCCCTCTGCGCTGCCTGTGGGCCCGCTGCCTGTTCCCCCCAGCAACCCAGCCTCCCCGCATCCCTCCCCCCCGCTCCCCACGTGGGACGGAGGGGGAAGCGCCAACACAAGCCCCGTGCGCAACCCAGCCCCCATCCGCTCCCAACTTGATACGGAGGGGGAAGCGCCAACCCATCTTCCCCCGTGCGC